>NW_016168638.1:7002-18888 GCF_001687245.7 Rhagoletis zephyria
TCAAAGCATACTGAGCATCTTTCTCTTTGACACCATGTCTGAAATCCCACGTGATCTGTCAAATACTAATGCATGAAAATCCTAACCTCAAAAAAATCACCCTTTATTTTTAATCAGTTGCTTGGGAGCTATATATTATACATATAACAGAGATAATAATGATTTTCTCAGTGAAAATTTTAAGTCCTTAGCAATTTAAATATAAGTGTTTCTTCCCAAAATATTATACCTGAAAAATAAGTGGTAGGGGAGCTATAACTTGTAGTAGTCCGATCCCGCTGATTTTCTCAGAAGATCTTATGTGATTGATTATTAAATAGCTCACAGAAATTAAGGATTTTAGCTGTCTAAATAAAGGAGTTATACCACAAAAAAAGTCATCAGCTGTATGGCAGATATACCTTATACATAGAACACCCATCTTGAAGATTTTCTCAGTAGAAGAAGTCTTAAGCAAAACCTCATATTGGAACAATCAGCTATAACTTCTAGTAGTCCACTCTTCATGATTTGCATAGTAAACTCTCTGTTGCTGATAAGCAGGACCGAAGAAAATAAGCAAGAAAAGAATCTATTTTAAGCGCTTAGATAAGCACTAAGACATGGGAAAATATGCTTGCAAAACAAAAAAAAAATTAAGTACAGTTTAATGATTTGTTTTTTACTCAGTTTATTTCAGGTATTGAAAAATTGCAATGGACAATCAAGGGTTGCTTTGATATTTTCAAATATTAGAGATCTGCGCTGGTCGTTGCAATTTTTTTAAGTATTCGTTATTCTCATCAAATCATCAAATTTATTTTTTATGTTATTATGTGTAAACATTTCTTTAGTTCGACCAATAAAAAAAAAACGCCCAAGAAATTGCCAAGATATTTATTGAGCCAAATTGTCTAAAGCAGTAGGAATTTCTTAAGAAATTTGCTACGCTTCCTACTATGGTTTGCTGAAATTTGTTTGGCAACCTTGGTTTCAACTGAAATTTCCATTATTCCGGAAGGAAAAAGTGAGACGGCAGGCTGTAAAATAGTAGACGTTGGCACTACTATTGATACACAAGAAATAATATAAATTTATTTCCAAGCAAAAGCCTAAACTTTTCGGCCTTGCTGATAAGTGAAAGAAATGCGAAATTTCATAATATTCGGCTCCTAAATGGATGATTATTAACGCAAGTAACAAAAATATGCTGCATGAGGGCTATATGTTGTAGGGATCCGATTTTGTGGAACGCAATAGATGTTTAATATATTATAGAGACCAGTTGACGTCTCCCTTTATTTAGGAATCATTATTAACACCAATAATAATGTCAGCCTTGAAATCAAACGGAGATTCACTCTTGCCGGAAAGTGCTACTGTGGGCTGTGTAGACAATTGGGAAGTAAAATATTTTCTCGTCGTACAAAAATCACATAATATAAGTCACCTATAATGGCCATGCTTTTTTTTTAATAAAAATATATTGATTCTACAATAAAACTTGTAAGTGGTTGCGGAGCAAGACACATAAAAGAGCTTTCTAATGATATTTGTGCATTTGGGTCTAACTCAAATGGGTAGCACTTAAACCTACGCCAAAGACCTTCGCCTGGTTGATGATCTTAAATTAAGATATCGGATATAATTCCCTCGGGGGTGTCGTTGAAGTATGTTTATTATGAGGTAACTAGAGGAAGTTGTTAAGTATGGAATTTATTTCTGAGAGTTACGTATGCAGCCGTCTTCTTAAAATCTTTGGTGCCATTAAGAAAGGACTGACTTGGGCTTTTGTTTGCTGATTGTCCGATAAGAGATTTCTTCTGGTCCCATTAGTTCTACCGAAAAGTGATTTACAGGCGTTGATTAAATTTACAAAGAAGTTTGCGTGGAATAAGCTTTTTTATATATGTGCTCTTTGGTAAACTTTTCCGAAACTTGGATCCACGTGGACAGGCTCCAGTGCCAATAGTATATCAACCGCTAAAATATTCTTTCTTGCCTTATATAACGGAGAAACAGACCATGCCCTGAACCTAATCCGGAACGAAGCCAGAACCTACTGGATGGGCTATTGGTCACCAGGCCGATGTTATAATCCATTTTATCACTGTATTAAAAGACAAAAATTCTCGAAGCATAAAATTGCCATGCGATTGACCATTGTAAGATCCAAGTTGCAATGAGTTTATTTGCTCAGAGTCACTTTCCAACATGGGTTTGGCCAAGTTGACCTTCCAACTTTAGGTGACTGCACAGGGTCTGTTTCCAAGGTCATTTCAGCACGCCATTATTCTGCTTGGTTTAGTTGTGCCAGCCGTTTGAAGCAAATAGTGATTTTAAAAGAAGTTCGCCGTTAAAAAAAAATCTATCAGGGTTTGAAATACACCTAGTTTCAAAAAGTGTCCACGGATATTAATAAGTCATAGTATTTTTTTTAGATATTAATTAGTGCAAATCTACTAACAACATATTAATAAAATTTAGTATCTTATTCCTCAGATACTCGTATTTGGTCTTCCCCTAAATAGTTTGCCCGAAGTGGTTGAGAGGGAGTTATTAAAAACATTTTGTTAAAATTAGAGTTTAACGATTTTTGTTTAATAATTTTGCGTGCCATGCATACATGCCAAAATTCAGCACACTTACATACAAATGTATACGTACTATATTCAGAAATAAAATACTCTTTATGTGCTCCGAAGTACGCCGGAAATTTGCAATCTAGTATTTTGGGCATAAGATACGACAAATAAAAAGGCTACATTTTTAGTAGTTGCGCCAGACAACTTCCCAAACTTGACCAGTAATGAAAATAATTAACGTTTAATCTTTTTTGTATGCAATTACAATAACTAAAGGTTATTGCGCATCCGCTGTGTAAGAAAAAAATCCATTATCTCATTGCAAGTCGGGAAAAATCTCACGTAAAATAAATCATCATGAAAACATGGCATAATAAACGCGTGAAAAGTGAAGCTTGACTGACACTTGCACAGCTGTATGCAGCTATACGGTGGTGATGACCCACAGAAAGCGGAAAAAAGATGAAATACGAGCGCAAGCAAAAAGTCAAAGTTGAAATGTGTCACATGAGTAATGAGTTATTATTTCGACGGACAAAACGTCAAATCATCACTTGCTTTATAACTAAATGAATTTTTTTTATACACATAAAAGAGCGTAGACACATTATGATTTGCGAAATACAAAACTCCATCAGACAACGCCTCTACGTTTTTATGCAATGCCAATACTTGTGCATTTTCACATACAATAATATTTTACATGTACATATTGGCAATATTTGCCATTTCATGAACTTATTTATGCGTTTATTCACTGTAAGTCTTGAATGACCTTGGTTGCAAAAGATTTGTTCAACTCCAAGTTTTCGAGTTAAGTCTCATTAAATGACTCCAGGAACGCTGTACTATACCAGAAGGACGGGAACCTACGCAAACACATCTAGCATAACAGTACCAGAGAGCTGCATCGGGCTGGCTAAAAAGCGCGATTCCAAGTGTTTTAACCACAGTACATACAGTACATAATTTGAAACTTGAGCATAACTTGTTTTACACAGATGTAAGTTCTGGCACTTTTTGTTACAATTGTTACAATATGGAGTTCTGTTTGGATTTAGTAGCCTTGTATATTGCGTGAAATTTTTTTCAAATCTAATGCATAACATTACTTAATAATGCTGATTACTTCCTTAAATTAAATTTAATTATTATGGCAATATGTATAAGTGGCACAGAAATGTTTACAATACATTTAAAGCCCCTAAATAAAATCTCTCGTTTAGTTTGTCGGCTGATGAACATAAATTTCCTATAATACATATAATTCATTAAACATAATGCGACTTTTTATTTATATTTCCACATGCGTATATGTATGTGCTTAGTGACTTTCTATACTTATATAAAGTGAGTCTCGCGTCATAGACGTTGCTAACTATTCATTAATCATATTTTACAGCCTATTACTTACAATACCTCCTTGGGTCATCGAATATCCATCATTCATCAATTTCGCTTACTTTGTTAAAAGTTAACTTTACACGCGTTTTTTTTTTTTTGTTAATACCTATATTTGTACATAGCTACTAAACCTAGGCTTTTTGAATGTTGATTGGGATTGTTTGCACACCAGTAGCTAACAGTTGTAATTGTTTTATAATTTGCGCCTGCTTGGCGGCGGCAGTATGACGAATGGACTACAAATTCATTCGTCACAATTTCATTGTTTAATTTAAGGGTGTGCTCGTTTAAATGGCAAAGTTTAGTGTAGACAGGTAAACAACAGGAATTAGTAATTTGTATTTAATAGTTTTAGTTGTGTTAGGTACTAATGTAAATATGTACCTATAGAGTTTCACAAATGTCATTGACTTATTGGATATACAGTGGTCGAATATTATATATTATAGCCGCACCGCATTTTGGCAAGTTTTAACATATTATTTTGGGTTATTAAAAAAACAGATATGTATATATATATATATAGTTCATTTTTTAACAAATGTAAATTCAAGCTTCAAACTTTGTGCAATATTTAAAAGAAAAACTTCAACAAACTTTCATAAAAAATTATTAGATTTCCTAGAAAGATTCGGAGTACGTAGTTTTATAGCGCATTGTTTCAAACGGGAAAAATTTCGGTTGAATTTTTAGATTTTTTTTTATCGAAATAGAATAAAAAAACATCTGAAAAATCAACCGTAATTTTTAGCTAATTGAAACTTGTACTTTATTCTACTAGAACTCAATTAGCTACAAAAGAATCTGTCTAAGAATTCTAATTAAAAAAGCTCGAAATTTTTAAATAAGTTTGTTGAGTTTTTTCTTTTAAAAATTGCACAAAGTTTGCAACTTGAATTTAAATGGGTTTTGTAAAAAAATGTACCATATATTTTATAAAAAAATAACCAAAACGAAAAAAGTTAATATGTTAAAACTTGCCAAAATGCGGTGCGGCTATAATTTGTTCGACCACTGTAAATGGGTGATGAAAAGTGAAACTATATAATATAAAAAATGGAAAAATTAGTAATTATCTGGAACAAGTTTCGTACTGAATCTTCAGTACATTCATATACATAAATTAAATTTCAAAATCGATTTTCTTTATTCTTGGGTTACTTGCGGCCTTATAAAAATTTAATCAATATTTTTTTAAGCTTGAGGCTATTTTAATGGAAAAATATTATAGAAAAACAACAACGACTTTATTAAAGAATTTGTAGCTGCTACTTTTTATTTAATTTAAAACGGACCTCCCGCGACATAACCTTATTTTTCAATGAAACCTGCATACATATATATGCGGCAACATATAACAAACATATTGGGTATTTCGCGTTGTTCTAACTTCAGATTGTTTAGCTAATGGCCAATGCTTAGTAAAGTTATTGCTAAAAATATTTATTTATGTACATAAATAAAATTTAGTTAAAGAAAAAGAACGTGTTTACCATAGCGCAGTTTCGTAACAAATCACAGTCATCATTTTTGTTTTTGCTTGACTTGTAAATGTTAAGCTGAAAAATACATATTTCATAGTTATAATTTCTTCTAGCATATAAATTGGACCTACATTCATCACGCGCTGTGGATGTAAAAAGACGCACGCGAATGCCCACACTTGAAATTTAATCTTTTCAAACGTTAAGTGCACCTTTCGCATTCGCTGCGCATTATTCATATTTCATTTGATGTTTTTTTCCTTTGCTCTCCGGGTCATCACGAATATGGTAAGTCTTACATTTTGCTCGCAAACTAACAAGGCGTCTTTAACCTAAAACCCTAAAAGTAAATAAAGCTTGTCGAATGTTAAAACGACAAGAGTTCATGCTCATTACATACTATGTATAAGTACATACATACATACATATATGCAAATACATAGTTATTGTACAATACATTCGTACTAATGATCGTTAATGTTTGTATGTCTGTGCAGGTTTAGTGTCAAAGTTTGTATTGTTTGGTTTGGCAAGATTTCAGTGCAATAGAAATCGATTTAAAAAATATTTGGCTTATTTTTCAAGCAGCGCCATCAACCACCCTCTCGCAAGTTCGTTACTTAAGTCTTTTGTTTGTGTGTGATATTGTATGCGGTATGGGAAAATATTTTGTACAATTTTTTTTTTAGTTATTGTAGACTGCTCTGAACGCCTATGAAGCAAAGGTCGCGCTTATCTTAGCGCAGTCTTACATGTCGGATAATAAAAATTATCCAAAAATTATGAAGAAAAGTTGTGGTGGATATGTAATGTCGGCACTTATGATGGCGCAATATCTAAGAGAATCTTCATGATTTGGGCAACTTCAGCTAACATTTTAGATACTGTTAAGTGCAAATTTTTATTCGTTAAAAAGGCATCAAAGGAAGCTGTTAAATGCTTATCATATTAAAATGGAAAGCCATTGGTGCGGAATAAACATATAAAGAGGGGGAACTACGACTCTAAGGTTAATTAAAAAATTAAGCTATTTCTACCGTTCGATTCAATAATGTAGCCACACAAATATAAAGTTTCGGGTAGGTAAATGACTGTTTTTCTAAAATTAAATATACTCATGAGGGGAGGAAGTGGAATGATGTAAATCCAACAAAAATAACGCAATTGTTAACGTTTGGAGAAATTGCTCCCGCAGGAAACTCCAAGAAAAAAATATTGTACTGAAAATACATACACACATACATATTTATGCATATCGCTACCTAGATGTGAAAAATGCCTAGTCCGTTTTTTTCAAATTTTAGTTTTTGATGCAGAATGGCAGATAATCCGAAACTACATCGATTTGAAATTTTCTATATACTTATAAGTTTTCTCACCAGTAAACATTTATTTGAACTCGAAATTTCCTGCAGGAATTTTGTATACCAAATTTTGACAAAAACGCTATTTTTTGGGTTTTCATCATTCTACCTCTTCTCCTAATAATTTTATTCTATAAAAGAGTATTTTGCCTAGTTTCTCGGTTCCGGGATCAGTTTCCTATCTTTACGTATTTTGGTAAAATGTTAACCGCAATATACAAAGAAAGGGCTTAGCACCTGACATACAGAGTAAAAATTTGAAAATCAATTGCGGTGGTGTACTAGAACTTGGAAAGGTAGCATACATGGTAGATGCTGTATTAACGGAGAAAAGTGGTACTTATTGGTAAAGGCGACGATGCACAGAAATTTTAACATCTCTTATCTCTGAATCTGCAAATGCTAAGGTACTTAAATTTTGTCCCATAATCAGAATACGCATTTGTAAATTTTGTTTTGTGGTCCACTTTTGGCGTGCGTTGACCGATTTTGATGAAGCTTGCATGAATTAAAATAAAGAGGAGTAGGTGTAAATTTGAAGATTTCGGATTTAAATACTGATATTGGCATCGCAATATTCCGAAGAAGGTATTCGAATCTGAATTGGTATATGTCAAAAACCTTAGTCAGTGCGGCAGACATCTTACCTTCGGCATCTGGGAACACCGACGCAAGATGGCTGAAGATATTAACCATGGACACGAAGTGGTTCAACAGGAATGATAATTGAATGGCATCATTGTTGCAGTAAAACGGGCCTTTTATCTATTTACCTACCTAAAGCAAATTTGACTTTCCTTTCCTCGGTTTAATTTCGAAAACTACTGAAGGGATTGTGATATCACGCGGATCATTTGAACCCTCTTAAACAAGCTATCGTGTGGAGTATGCGAAAACTAATAGTTGCCTTACTCCCACTTTAGCCATATCGGTTAAAACTTACAAAAATTCTCAGCCCACGACCTTTCTTGTGTCGTAAGGTTTGTGGCTTTTCTTTATTTCTGAATCTTCTAAAGAAGTCGCTATAGACAACGCCTGTTATCGAGCCCATGGCCGTAGCTAAGTCCCATCTGCCCAGCATGAGGAGACCTTTCGACCGTTCCTCATTCCATTCCAGCTACATGAGTTTAGTTTTGCTGCAATTGGTGAGACTTGTCTATCTATCGCTTGCTGGTTTTAGTGACAGATGCCTTATAATGAGATTGCAATGTAGGTCACTTTTGATGCCAAAGATTTTGGTATTAAAAATTGGCAAAATAAAGGCCATGATTTTCTTCAATCGTGTTTTTTTTTGTTAATAGTGAAGCCCCAATGCAGCGTCAATCCTTTTGCATTTTGTGGTAACGAAAGAGCAAGAAGTCTCTACACATTGTTATCTTATTTTATTGCAAATGTGCTGTAACAATCGATAAAAAAACTTATTTTATTGTGTTGTTTTAATAAACTTTCTGAATATTATTTACAATGAAACTACCTCACTTTCCCACACGTATGTTTAAATTTTTAGTATCGACAAAGGGCGATCCGAATTGCAAATAAAACTTAAATTTAATTTGATACACCTTAAAAGCCACAACAATTCATATTACAAATTTACTGTTATTAATATTCCAGTCACTTTTACTTTCATGAAATATGAGCTCGATCAAAAATTACCAAATTTACTGTCAAGCGCTGAGAACGAGTTTTGTACTCATGGCAACATCGCAAATGAAGGTAAAACACCATCGAAAATAAATTCCCAATAAAATGTCTGCAGATGGATAAAGCAATATGACCGACCAAAATGCCGTAGGCAATGACCAAGAGTTATTTTATATATGTATGTATGTGTAGCCGGAAAGGCTAAAAGTATGTACCAGAAAAAAAAAATTAAAGAAAAAAGTAATTGCTTGGGTGACAGAAATCTGCCGAAGATTGCGAAAAAGACAGTAATGTTGACAAGTGGGCAGAAAGACTCGCACATTGCATTGTACATACCTACTTAAATCAGTATGTATGTACGTAAATAATTTCGGTGGCAGCCGGCCTGACAAGCAGTCAGTCAACTATTAGTGACGCATACCAAATGAAAACAACCAGCCATCCGTACATACATACAAGCGCACACACTACACTCTTCGTTACTAAAGAAATTACTTGGATGCTTACTATCTACGACGTGCTGGTACATACAAAAAATTATTATGCAATATTATGCAAGTCGAGCTCACAACAGCTGCAGAAGAAGAAGCAGCAGCAAAGACAACTTACACTTAAACTGAGTGCAAAAGATGCAAAAAATTTAAATCCAAGTAAAGTCAGTTGAAGTGGAAAAAATGCCCAAAAAAAAACGGTAAATCAGGGTAAGGTTAGCTGCGTTGTAAGAAACTAAAAGAAAACAAAACCAAAGCTTAAAATCAAAAATTAACAAAAAACGCTGCTGAAGATGCCACAGCGTGGATAAAAGTGAAATTACCGTCATCGCTGTTTTGACTGTTGCTTTATCGTATGTACATATGTATGTATTTGTCGTTAGCTGCAACGAAAGATGCCATTGACATTGAGTTGCAGCAATTGGTGGCACAAACATGCAAACAAATACACTTATATATGTACATATGTATGCACACTAGGGTGGTCCAAAATAATTAAGGTCGGTATTGGTATTGTTCTATATCGAAAAAATATACAGTAACTTTTATTTTGAAATCGCAAAATATTTAGAGGTCGCTCAGAGTTGTCAATGCATTTTATATGAAAAAAAAAACAATTTTTCGTAGAAGTGGAATGGATCGGAAAGCTCCGGATCTCTTCAGGCGACTTCCAATAACAATACCACATTGATTATTTAACCATATTTTAATACTGAATGTTTTTTATTTATCCCCCGTATTGCATTTTCTGCAGTTTTGAAGGACCTATAAAATATGGTTACTATGAAAAAATTGTTAAATAAATAACTGTGTAATATTACTGGGAGTCTTCTGAAGAGAAACAGAGTTTTCTGATCGAAAAATCATGATTTTAAAGAATTCTATACTGTTTCTATGCAAAATTGTTTTTTTTCCCATATGAAATACATGGAAAACCTTGAGGGCTTTGAGCGACCTCTAAATATTTTTTGATAAAAATAGGGACACATTTTTTTGGGTATAGAAGAATCCTAGGGGGTGAGAGCATAAAAATTGTGACTTTACTTTTGCACATGCATTTTTGGACCACCCTAATTTACACTCCCTCAATATGTCGGCTGTGCCTACTTGTAACAGCGTAATGCAACTTTGTAGCGCATTGGCGATGACAAACAATAGACTGCTTCAAACTAAGCATGCAGCTGAAAAACAACGAAAGGAATGTCATAACATACAAAAAACTTAAAAAAAAAAAACAAATGCACAAATAAATTGTAATAACATTGACTAGTCTATGTAAGTATGAAATAATGCACGGAGCGCTTTTTATCTAGTTTTGTATGTATGTACATACATACACGAGTCAACATTAGCTTCGGTGTTGGTTTAGTTGCCTGCAAATAAATAATACAACATTTCAAATAGTGTTGTTGTGCCAGAGTAGACTCATCATTTGACCGTCACCTCCAGCGCAGCCACTGCAAGTACTTTAGCTACTTCGGGTGTTCAAATATGTATGCGCATACACATACCACTGTTTCTTCGAAAATCCCACCCGTCCGTCTACCTTTAAGCAGTCATTGTACGCATAAAAGTTAAATAAATAATTGTTTTATGCAATTCGAAATTGTATTTATTAGTCATTTCAGTGCTAAGTAAGTAAAAGTGTTTTTTTTTCGATGAGATGAAGTAACAACAGAGTTAAAAATCTCGAGAAAGTTATCCTACAAATTTGTGATGTTACTAAAAGGACACTGTTTCAGGGTTTATACATCTACGATCATTGAAGAAGGCTTTAAGATCTGTGAACTGTTGTGGAAAAAATTTGCACATTTATTTTTTGTCCCATACTCGCCTCTCATAAATATGGTCACCGTATGTATAGCAAAAGTTGTATCCGAAAGAGTTTGCCTCTCGGCACGCAGTGGAAAGCCTTTTAGCGTATTTCGGTTATGCAAGGTTCGTGTAAACCCGTTTCCAGTTCGAAGGCGACGTCAAATTATATTTCCCTTAGCACAAATGTGAACATCGAATATCTATTTGTTCATTTATTTATTCAATTATAATCGAAATTTAACTTTTTATTTATCTTTTTCGTAAGCATTTGTACTTAAATCGATAATTGACTGTATGAAGCCTCATTACTGCTACATAGTAGCACTTAGCACTTTGATCAAAATATACTCGAAAGCTACTCACATAGAACTTAAATGAATGAAAGGGGGGAATGGGTTTTGTTAAATAATATGAATGAAGTGGAGACTTGATTAAAGGAGAAAAAAAGTAAATTCAATTAATTATTAACAAATACTATAATTTTCTCCCGCTCAAGGAACTAAACACTGTTTGCATAGTCAGCGAGCTTTCATCGGTCGCATATCGCACACCTAAATCTAAAGTGAGCTAGCTCAAAATTCAGAGAGGGAATTAGAACTGCTTGTGGATTGTGCAGATTCAATGAAATTTGCCATAGTTTTTTTTTTTTTTTTTTTTGAGTTGATCGCACTTTAGATCTAGGTGTGCGATATGTAAATGCTGAGTGTAATAGAAGCAATTTTCTCTTTTGTATGCATGTAGTATTTATATACATATGTACGCTTTGCTAAGTAGAGAGTAAAACACATACGCAGATACTTCAACATTTGCTTTGAGAGCATTCTTTGTTTGTCACCTGTGCAAACTACTCATTCAAAAAGCAGCGTCGCAAGTGTAAAACGGTCAACAATGCATTCAGTATTTTTCAACTTAAAACTAGTAATTCTAAGCAATTTGTTTTTGCTTGCTTTAGCGATTGATTTCCAATATAAATCGAAAGTAGTCAAAAGCGAAGTCTTTGGTATGCTTACATTACCCTTTGAAGAGTGTGCTTCAATTTACGATGTGTTGTATGTGAATGTTTCAAGCTGTACTACAATACCTTGTCAGATGGTTCGCGGTTCAACAGTTATGGTTAGAG
>NW_016168639.1:0-11172 GCF_001687245.7 Rhagoletis zephyria
TATTTTTGCTCGCAAATAAAATTCTTTGCTACTCACCTGTAATAAATTCGTTTAAATACATTTCTTTTTTTTCAAATATGTATTTCCATTTTTAGTTTTTTTATTTATTTACTTTTTGTTGTTGCAGTTGCTGCTGTGGCATATTATTGTTTGTTTGTTTTTTTTTTTTGTTTAGTTGTTGTTTGTGTTCATTTTAATTGACAGCAAAAATGTAATTTTTAATTAAACTTTCCACGGAAGCTGCCATAGTTGCGGAAATGTTAACATATTCCACCGCCAATCAAGTCGAGCCAGCTAACGGCTGCCAACCAAGCCAAGTCTTGTATGTATGTACATATGTACGTTATGCCTGCCACGCGACGCAGTTGTGAGTATTGAGTTAACCATTTGCTTCATGTATGTATTTATTTGCTATTGTCGTCTAGCCAACAAGCATTGAAACATACATGCAAACCCGCAGTCGTCAGTTTAGCCAGTCAATGAGTCAATGAGTAAGTCATTCAGTCAGTCCGCCATGCAATCAGTCAGTTAACCAAGCACTCATCGATTTGTTCGTTTATTTGTATTTATATTTTTGTTAACGATATCCTGCTTATTGCTCCTGCTGGTAGTTATGTTTTTGCTGCCTCTAAATAAAGTAATATGTATTAATATTTTTGCGCCAGACTTTTTATAGTTTTTATTTATTTTTCGTATCATATATCTATGTACCCGTATCCATGTTTTGATTATAGTTCTCTTGTCCTCCAGTTTTTCTTTTTACGAGATGAAAACGGCATACATACATGTATCATGTTTTCCNTCATTAGCATTCCGTTCGGTTTTAAGATCCTTAAAGCGCAAACAGTCAACGACGTAGCGTAGACGTAGGTTGACGCAGACACGATCTACCTTATGGGATTCGCGTGTTCACGAAAACTCACCACCGCATGGCGGTGACGTTGCCGTTGCTTCTCTCTTCCTCTATCAACAGTAAATTTGATATGCTGCTACGTACGTCAACCTACGTTTACGCTACGTCGTTGACTAACTGCGCTTTTAGCAATCTTCGGGTTCTTCATTCATCGAACAGTACCTACAGTACTTCTGTACAAGGTAATCCACCTGTTCTTGGTAGCTGCTCTAGTAATCAATATCCTAACTCATGGAAACAAGAATCTGCTTCCTCATTTCAGGAGTACTGACTCATACATCTATGGACGCTTTTTCGTTTCGAATTAGAGCCCAACGAGTGTGTCGCTTTTTCTTTACATCAATGTTTCCATTTATTCCCATCAATCCCGATTCAATCCCGAAGCATTTTAACAATACCGGGATTTCGGGATGTTGACTTTTCACACAAATTTAGCATTTTGCGGTAAACTCGTAGGTCTCAGCAATCAAAACTTGAAACCACACAGATTTTTTGTCGCCAAATTTGGTCTTAGGATTCGGAATCCCGGGATTGTATGCCCTACTCCCAACCGAAGGCAAAGAAGTTTCACTTCAAAAACATAGAGAATGTATTCGAAGACAGAATTTGAAGAATCATATAGAAACTTCCAAAATATAAGAAGGTGGCTTAACAATTTATTATGTACTTCCATTTTCATGCGAAATTGTAATGATTAATTTAATACCATTCGTTTATGTAATCGAAAAAATGCAAGCTAAAATGATGAAGCTACACCTTTTTCACTCACATCCGTGAAGTGAAGTGTGAGTGTGAATTTTTAATTCAGATCAATTAAAAGTAAAAGCGTACCTCTCCATTTAGCAAATGAAAATGGATTTAAAAAAAGATATGAAATCCTTCACATTTTTTAATAAGTATTCGGGTATTCG
Source organism: Rhagoletis zephyria (assembly GCF_001687245.7). Classification (NCBI taxonomy): domain Eukaryota; kingdom Metazoa; phylum Arthropoda; class Insecta; order Diptera; family Tephritidae; genus Rhagoletis; species Rhagoletis zephyria. The sequence continues at coordinate 1,825 of NW_016168639.1, forward strand.
CCGACAAAGTCCACTTAAATTTAAAACCTCTACGCGATTGAGTATCAAAGTTAACATTAAACTTGAACCGCATAAATTAAAGCAGTTCATGAGTCAAAAGCGCTTTGCTGCTTGCAGACAAACTTACATACATACATACATATTTGCTCCTTTGCCACATAATCAACCAGCAACGGGCAGCGCTGCGCCAATGCATAACAACGTCAATTGTCATTTACAGCGAATCAAGCAAAGCGCTTGCATATGTGGGTGTGAGTGGGTGTGTGTGTGTGTGTGGTTTGGTGGGTGGGAAAGTGTATATTTGCGGTTATGTATATTAAAAACTCAGTAGCCTACTTATACGCGCAACGTTTATTAATATTGTATTACAACTTAAAATTTTTGCCACAAGCGCTTACACAAGCCCTTACCACCCACGCACACATACACACCCACGCATGTATGCATGCATGCTCACATTAAAGCCTGTTGAAGCATACTTTTGTGCGTTAAAATTTGCAAGTAGCGGAAGTACGCTTTGCTCATCATATTCATCATATTAATAATAAATATTAAGTAATTTACCGACGTGGTAGAAGTGTACTTGCTTTATGATTACTGCTTGTGAAATATTAATGCGGCTGTAAAGCTGTGTGTGTACGTGTGAGTTTGTGTACATTCATGCGTGAAAAGGCTGATCGCTGTCATATTGCCTGCATTAAATCAAGCGAATTGTGTGCGTATGCAATTTTTAGTTGACTTTTTATGATACATGTTATTATTAAATAACTATTTAAGTACAGTGGTGAAAGAATAAAAAGCGACATTTTAACAAGTTGTGCCTATTTTTATTTTCTTTATTAAATATTCATTATTTTTTTTTTATAAAAGAATGGCTTATTGTTTATGTAACAAAAATCATATAAATTCATATTTCAAACTTTGTGCAAAAATCATGAAAATTCTGCAAAATTGCACCCAAATTTTCAACCATTTAATTACATTTTAGATATTTTTTTTTTGGGTATGCAGCTTTAAAGCCTGTTAAATTTTAATGTTACAAAATGTAAGTTTTATGTTGCTAAAAAAACGCGTTGATTTTTGAAAATTTGTTAACGCATTTTCTTCCATACAAAGTATGTTCGAAAAAAATTTTCCAAAATCAACGCATTTTTAGCAATTTCAGACTTACACTTTATTGTACTGGAATATAATCGGCTATGAAATTTTTGAAAAATCTGATGAAAAAGTTGAAAATATAAATGCAATTTCGAGAATTTACATAATTTTTGCACAAATTTAGAAATATGAACTTATATGGTTTTTGTTAGATAATGAGCGATACTTTTATAAATAAATTAGTAAATATTAAATAAACGAAAGAAAAATAGGCAATTTTTTTTAAATGTCGCGTCCCTATTTATTTTTCCATGACTGTATGTTCAAATTAATAACGCTTACCTGTATTTGTGTGTATGTAAGGTTCTTACATATGTAAATATGTGTGCTTACTTGCTGATGAAAGCTAAAGCATTACTCATACGCCCCGGTATACAAAACAAAGGTAAAAATTACCTTTATATTTGTGGTATGAATCATACCGTATGATATTATAAATATGCACATATTTCGTATGGCCGGTCGAGTGAGATGCATAAACATCATATATCTACAAAACCCAAACAATAAGTCACCTGAATCAGTAGCCCTTGTTTATTCTCATTTACCACAGAATACGTATGTATATACATATGTAGGTGCAGAGCTTGAACAATGCAGAAATTACCAACAGCCCATAGTTACTTGTTTCCTTCGACAGATCACGACATCACGAGAATTTTTTTATTCTAAAAAGGCAATGTAGGATAATCCGAGTTTTGAAACGATACAAAAAAAGCCGAGACACGTGATCTTAATTTTGCGTCGTTGATTATGGATCTGTACACCCCTTTTACACATCCGGTCATATTCCAAAAAATTTAATATTTATGGAAAAAAATTCAAACTTTAAGAAGGAAAAAAAAATTTTTTTTTTTTTTTTTTAATTTGTATTAAAGCCTGTTCATTACCCAAAAAAATCAAGTTGCTAACGATGAAAATCGATAGATGAATAAATAAAGTTTGGTTTATCAGAGTAAAATGTGTAATGTGTAATTGTTTGCATGAAATAGAACCAGAAAATAATGTTACTCATACGCCATATCGTACAAAACCGTACTCGTACATGGCGTATGAGTAGTATTTTTACAACGCTTTTATCAACTTGCAATGTTGTGCGTCCAGAAACTTTCAATGTTGTGGATCCAGAAACTTTCAATGTTGTGTGTCCGACACCAAAGCAAAGCTTTGAAAAGTTCCTATAAAAAAGCATAGTGCATAGGGCGACAGCTGTAGTGTATAGGGCGAGGTAGATGACATCCAGATGTCGCCCTATGTACTACGTTTGCTACAGCGGAAATAGACGACACGCCATTTCTTTAAATAAAATTAATTGGTGCTCGTTTGTATGTACATACATATCTAAATGCATGTGTGTGCACCTTTCTATTAATACCCTGCAGTACGGGGGAGCGACTACAGGACTGCTGAATCGGTAGCTACCTGATAAACACCGTCAATTACCGACCGACTACTTGCAGTGTAATTCATCGATTACTTTTACAAGGCAATGTCCTAGGCGGTAGTCACCATCGGCTCTCTCTGCACTACCGGGAGTTACTAAAGTAGTCGCTTGCGTGATTTATGCGCGCCCTCTGTCGTAGTTTTCGGCTATTCTACTTACGACTGGTTCGACTCTGCACTACCATGTGCACTACCACGGGTTAATAGAGTAGCTACTTACCTAGGAGTCGGTGCAGTAGCGGTTCAAAAGTAGCGATTGACTCCAGCAGTACTAGAGGGTATCGTTGAATTATTTTAATATCTATTGCAAAATTTTATTCAGACAGGACTAAAAAGTAGAAAATAAATAATATAAAAAAAACTTTTTAATATACAACGCTTTTATAAATGGACTAAGAAGTAGAAAATAATATTTCTCAGTCCCATAGAATTTGTTTTGATAACTTTTGATTTTGAAATTTTAGCAAAAGTCATTATAAACAATCTATGAAATTGAAAATGAAAAACGTGGGGCGCATGTAATCCAGCAATGCTTCAAAAGGCATCTCACCTGTTGACTTCTTGGCTGAAAATTATGTCTTCTGGATGCTTAAGACTCAGAGAGAGTCGAATGTGATGCTTTTACCCCAGGCAGGTAGAACCAGGGGAAGATATGTATCTACAGAAACTTTGTGGCAGTTCAATTAGAGTATGATAGGCACATGGCATGGACTACATGGTACCGTCCTTCTAGTAGGAAAGTAACCTAGCCAACGAAGATACACTCTTAGAATATTCGCGGACGGATCAAAAATGAAAAGTTGAGTAGAAATTGTCATACATGACGAATGTAGCATTTTTCAGGCGAAGGTTTTTGGAAGTACCCGTTTGCTTAGTAGCGACTTCGAACTGCTGTAGCTGCAGAACTACTACGGATAGAGTATTGTAATAAGAATTCATCTAAGAAATTAACTCTTTGCTTTCGAAATATCGCATTCAAAAGTCATTAGGCCTCGCTAAATACGATATACAAAAGTAAAAGTAATCCCGAGCAGTCACGAAAATATCGAAATACCGCCAAAAAATATAATGCAAAAAATCCAAAGAAACTCTTGAAAAGTTAAAAAAAAAATACCGTAAACCACGAAAAAAAATTTTTTTTTTCCAACCTTTAAAAAAGGCAAAAACTTCGTATCATTTCCCAAACCGTTAAGTATTTAGAAGTACACTTAATACCTTGGGGCTTTGGTATTAAGCAAACTCAAATTCTTTAGTATTTAGGATTTAGCGTCTCCTAAAAACTTTAATTCTATTTACCATAGTATTAAGCAACTCCTAAGTGCAAAAATATATAATTATGCCCATCGCTGGCTAGAATATTTCAGGCAATTATTCCGATTACGGTGCGCTATGCTCGTTGTAATACCTTCAGATGTGATTGACATATTTAAAATGTACATTTATTCAGGCAACATAGTTGTGCTATTTGCATTATAAGTATAAGTATGAAAGCACTTATTTGTTTGTATTTATTTTATTAACAAGTAATGCGAGTAATTACGCTTTTGTCGTATTTATTGCAGTTAATATTCGCTTTTATTTAATTTTTCCATTTACAGATAAATTTTATATTTTTATTTTTTTTTTTTTGAATTATCGCCCATGTTAATATTTATTTCAACTTAAAGCTATTTGCATATTTTTTTGAATGCATTGAACGGAAATGTACTAATGATGGCTTCGTTTGCTGAATTAATAAAACTGTTTAAAAGCAGAGATTATGCAATTTTTCATTTGTGTAACTACATATGTATGTATGTGGTGACGTAATACGATTACATATACTTATATGTGTGTACACATGTGAAAGATTGCATCGGTATGATTCCAGACATGGAAACTCCATCATATACCAACATAACAGGTCCGAACATAACAGTTATTGATTAAAACTGTCATTGAAAGATTCAATATGAAGGAAATTTTTTCTACAACAAAGTCGATTTCTTTTTTCCCCGACAAACTAATTTCAAAATAAATGTTCTTTTCTAATTAGTATGCCGAACTAAGAAAATAACAATTATTTTAAATATTTATATTATAAATCCAAAATAGGAATTATTTTTGGTTTTTATATTATATGTATTACACAACAGTTATTGAAGACTTTTATTTATGAAAGTCATCAATATAAACTAGTCACTGACTTTTATCTTTTAAGTCATACGTATCAAAGTCATTGCCATTTTTTGCAGTTAAGTAGGCTTCGGAGAACAAAAGTTTACTACGACTTACACAAATGTCTTTTATAAGTATGATTTAAAGAATAAAATTCACTAGCTGATTTTTATTGATGACTTTTAAAAGTAAAAGTCACTTGCTGCTTTTTATTCATGACTTTTATAAATAAAAGTCTTCAATAACTGTTATCTAAGACATATAATATAAAAAGCAGAAATAAATATTATTCTGCATTTTTAAAATAAACATTAAAAATAATTGTTATTTTTTTAAGTTTTGCATAAAAATATAAAAAAAAAAATATTTCGAAATAAGACTCTCGATGAAAAAAGAAATCGAGTAATATATATATGTGAATATATATAATATAAAAATCAAAAATAATTGTAATTTTTTTAGTTTTGCATACAAATTCAAAAAAAAAGTTAAATACAGTTTTTAATAACTGTTATCCAAGACATATAATAAAAAAATTAAAAAATAACTGTTATTTGCAGACTATTTCGATAAAAGTTAAAAGCAACTGTTATTTTTGATTTATAAAATAGAAATCAGAGATAACTGTTATTTAAGGAGTAATTAAATAAAACCCAAAAAATAATTGCTAAAGAGCGATTTTTATAATAAAAGTTGTAACTGTTACGGTCCCTGGTACGAATTCTTAGTTATTGTTATCGTAGACGCTCGCTTATCCTGGTTTCAATATCAATTTTATATTTAGAAAACCAAATTCTGCAAGAAACAATGTTTCATTATTTTCATTTGCCTGTGCATGTGTAGTAAGTATATCTGAAAAATAGGACTACATATACTTAATTAAGCGATCTTTGAAGCTGATCATCATACTTAGGTTTGCACCAAATACACATTTTGATCTTACCCCAACTTCTAAGCTAGCTAAACACTAAAAGAATTGCAGTTTTAAATATCGCAATCGTGTTTTCGCCACTGTGGGCCGCCGAGAAACTAGTCATTGAGATTATCTACCAGTGGTGGGCAAAATTTTATTTACCAAATACCAAGTAATAAGTACAAAGGTATTTATTTATTTGTATTATAGTAAATTTTTTGGGAAAATATAGAGATTTTCGGGACTATTCAGGTTCGGGAATATATCAGGTTTTAAAATACTATTTCGAGACTTTCGGAGCTGTTTCGGGATTTTGAGGGCGGTTTTGGAAGTTTTCAGACAATCTCTGGATACTCGCGACTATTTCGTCAGTTTCCGGACTACATCAGAATTTTCGGGACTATTACGGGCCTTTCGAACTTCTTCTTTTCTTTTGCGACTTTTTCGGTATTTTCAGAAAATTTTGGTTCGCTAAGCTGAGGTGAGTTTACGGTAAGGTATTAGTTTTTTTTTTTTAGTTTTTCCTAAGTTACAAAGTATTTAGGTTGTTAATAAATATAATAATAAAATAAAATAAAATGAGAATATTTTTCCGAATACTTTNGGTATTTTCAGAAAATTTTGGTTCGCTAAGCTGAGGTGAGTTTACGGTAAGGTATTAGTTTTTTTTTTTAGTTTTTCCTAAGNACTTCTAAGCTAGCTAAACACTAAAAGAATTGCAGTTTTAAATATCGCAATCGTGTTTTCGCCACTGTGGGCCGCCGAGAAACTAGTCATTGAGATTATCTACCAGTGGTGGGCAAAATTTTATTTACCAAATACCAAGTAATAAGTACAAAAGTATTTATTTATTTGTATTATAGTAAATTTTTTGGGAAAATATAGAGATTTTCGGGACTATTCAGGTTCGGCAATATATCAGGTTTTAAAATACTATTTCGAGACTTTCGGAGCTGTTTCGGGATTTTGAGGGCGGTTTTGGAAGTTTTCAGACAATCTCTGGATACTCGCGACTATTTCGTCAGTTTCCGGACTACATCAGAATTTTCGGGACTATTACGGGCCTTTCGAACTTCTTCTTTTCTTTTGCGACTTTTTCGGTATTTTCAGAAAATTTTGGTTCGCTAAGCTGAGGTGAGTTTACGGTAAGGTATTAGTTTTTTTTTAGTTTTTCCTAAATTACAAAGTATTTAGGTTGTTAATAAATATAATAATAAAATAAAATAAAATGAGAATATTTTTCCGAATACTTTAGATATAACTTTGAAGTAGTGAAGGACTTCGTCTACCTAGGATCCAGCATAAACAACACCAGCAACGTCAGCCTAGAGGTCAATTGAAGAATAACTCTTGCCAACAGGTGCTACTTTGGGCTCTGTAGGCAATCGAAAAGCAGAGCCCTCTCTCGACGAACGAAAATCACGCTCTACAAATCTCTCATCATGTTGGACGATGTCGAACAAAGATGAGAAGGTTTTGAGGGTTTTCGAGAGAACTATTCAACGCAAGATCTATGGCCCTGTTTTCGTGGACGACGGCTATCGGAGAAGATGGAATGATGAACTGTATGAGCTTTTTAACGACATGGACATAATGAAGCGCATAAGAAAAATGGACTATCATAATTCAGTTGTCGGAAATTTACCGACAAAAAATAAAAATATTCGATAGACCTAGGCTATGGTCTCTCAATGAATTAACTGAAAATCAATTAAAATTCATGATATTCTCTATCTATTTATCTCTGATTTTATAATAAGCTATCATGAGAAATAATCAGGTCAATTAATTCATCAAAATTTTTAAGCAAAACCAAAGAAATAATGATTGGCCAGCAATTCTTAGAAGGGCAGTGCCAGATTCTGTAGGCCTTCGGTATAAACGCCACACTAACCTCTCTCAAAGCAGAAGAGGGAATGATTGGACTGGAATTCACGATAAACATGTGCCAGCTTCGGTGGACCTTAAGTGTGAATACCAGCCTTAATGACCTCATGGGAATACACCCTCGCAGAACACAACTATTTAGCGTAGATTAGATGCAGCTAAAAGCACAAGACGTCCTAAATCTTCTTCAACTAGACAGGTATAATTCGATCCAGGACAGATCACTTGAACGGTTCGAAAGAGATGATAGATTATACAGTAGGTTATTCAAGGTGTTGCTGAAAATTCGCCGTCTAAAAGCAACGGTTTCTACTGGGACTGTTTTACATAGGAAAATATGCAACGAAAAGAAGCTTAAGTATATCTCAAGTGAATAGACGCTTCTAAAAATGAAAGATTCAATGCACCCTTTTAAGCTTTCGAAGAAGGCGAGCCAAGAATACTTCTTATCCTTTTTGATGCCAGACATATAGATTCCAAGTCCTGCTTTGTAAAGTTCCCAATCTGAGAGCAACAACTACTTTATTGAATCGGTTTATAGGGATTTACTCAAAGTAGATATGTATTCACAATGGACAAAAAATAAAATAAAAAGATAGTTAATAGTACGTATTCACTACGGCAACGTTCCTTACAAACAATGTTACGTAAACGAAAAAGTTTTAGAATTCTTTTTTGCATATATATGCATTTTAAACACTTTCATAAAACTTACCAAAAAATGTCTTGCGGCGATATTGTACAAATTTTACTAAATTCACTTTGTAAAATAAGTCATTTTCATCGAATTATAATTTTTGTTCCAAAAGTTGTATTTTCTCTTTTCATCTGGCTACTTATGGCAAGTACTTTGTGTAAGTGCACTTTGAATGTTCAATTTCACTTTGCATGCTTGTATCTACTTTAAATGCGTAAGTACGTAAGTGCCTTGCAACACGCATGAATTCGACTCCATATAAATATAAATAATGTGGCCATTATTGCTAAGCGTCTGCTACTTTTATGTTTTCATGCCATCCTTTGGGTGTGCGTGCAGACAAAAATTTCGTATCCATTATTGGCTTTGCTTTGTATTGACGACAACTGACAAAGTAGCAAGCAGCAACATGGTCGTACAAAGTGTGACTAGTTATTATGCTATGCTGTCACGCCGCCGTGGCATCTCGATCAACAGTTCAATCACTTATGAAAACCCTGCAAGAAAATGTACAGACCATCTTTTACGATTTCGTAATGAGGAGGTGAGATTGAGCAGCCATCTTCGAGTCGATTCGCAAGCCTGCAAATCTAGAAGCATTTGGGACAACACAAGCTCAAACAGTCTGGCAACTATCTTGAAAGCATTTTACAGGCTTTCGAAAGACTAATTGAAAGATTTGGTAACGAAGAGAGAGATCTTAGCGTTGTGCTGTATGCCTTTTAACCATAAGTTAAGTTTTTTTTTAAGTTAAATTAAATTAAATAAGTATGTACATAAATGTCTTTGTTTTTAAGGCAATAACAAATTACAGAAAATTAAATATAAACAAGTCATTTTTAGCAAAAAAAAAAAACGACTTCAACTCTCATATAAAAAATATATATATATATATATATCTCATGATCCGCTGATCGGATCTTAACCAGATTAGTATGGGACCACCTCTGAGACACTACCTTTCCGATGCAAAAAGAATTTCGAAATCGGTTGACGTGGTCCAAAGTTATGCGGTAACATACATAAAAAAAAAAATAAAAAAAATATTCCGACGAACTGATAACCTCCTCCTTTTTTGGAAGTCGGTTAAAAA
>NW_016168639.1:18393-18888 GCF_001687245.7 Rhagoletis zephyria
TTTTATTAAAAAATATAATTTTCTTTTAAAACAATAAAATCTTTAAAAAATAAAAAAATGGGAAAAATAAGTTTCTAAAAATTAAATAGAATTAAAAACATATATATAATTTCTTTTCAAGACAACGAAATCTAATAACTAAAAAAAAATCAAATTAAAAACAAAACATTGTACCACAAAAATTTCGCTGCCTGATGTTTTGAACCGGATCGCTCGAAAGGCACATCAGTGCTTTGCTCATTCAGCCATTGCGACTGTTGGAGCGACGAAAGCTAAATGACATACAAGTGCTTTCTATCAAAAGAATGATAGATAAGACTTTTGTGCCAGAATAACAAAAATCTTTCGAATTATCTTCCCATCTGTCTTTCATTTGTCTTACGAAAGTCTTTATACTATTTAAGCTAGGATTGCCTTGTAAACTAGAAGGATAATCGCTGAAGACCAGTAGCAATGTTTGAGAAAGTTGTCCTCTTGGCAAACATGTAGTGCATA
>NW_016168640.1:0-7736 GCF_001687245.7 Rhagoletis zephyria
TTTTGCGGAAGCTACTTTTTTTGCATTTGCGTGATCTCTGATGCAGCCTAAAAGTATGCAAAGATTCGTTGCACCATTCGTGGCACTTAGCCACTAAATATTTGCACTAATACTGTGGAAGTTAGTGTAAAAAGAAGCTCAAATGGTTCAATGAAAATCAAAAATGATAAAATACATTGATCCTTGCTATCGATATTCATTTGGCGATTAATTTATTAACGCATGGAAAAAGTTATGAAAAATCTTAGTTATTTTTTTACTTGATTTTCCGGGCTCGGAGGGTTGAGGAATCACCGCTTGAAAATAGGGGTGGTCAGATTTTTTACCTACACAGTGCAACAGTCTGTTAAGGACCCAATTAAACTAATTTATCGAAGGGTTTGTAAGAATATCTGAAGGAAAAAATATAATAGTATATTTTTGTAAATTTTATGATAGAGAATATTGCAGCGAATCCTTATACATTGCCACCGGACTGCTGTTCTGCTTAAATTAGTAAAGCTTAAATTAATACAAACCTCATTGTCATACCTCAGTCAGTAATCTTTGAATATTACAAGCTCCTGGCGTCACGACGCGTCGGTATGAATAAGCCAGAGCAAAAGGACAAGGGTTTTAGCTAGTGTCGTATGAGGTGCCTTCGCAAGCCGGGTATATCGTGTCGAGTCAGCAAGCGTAAAAGTTAAGTCCGCTACAGTATTTAGGCCTAAGTTGGGCTAGAGTGGTGCTAGTCTCTCGAGACAGCTGATGACCTTCTCTGCGAGGGATGGTGGTTGAACACCGCCGACAGCTTTCTCTGACCGATATTTAGTAAAGGTGGCAATTGTCTTTGGTGAATATACACACATATGTATGTAGCTTGTGGACTGTCTTAGTGATCGGACTTCTACCACATTGTGGTAGATTTACCACTTTTTTGAGCATCTACCACATCTACCACTCAAGGTCTGAAATCTACCGCATATTCGCGTTTTTGAGTAGTTTTATTTTTGGTCGACATAATTTACTTAACTTTAAGAGCAAGAATTGTCCAACACTAAACACTATATGGTAACAAGAATGATATAATACAAATTTCTCAAGTAAAAGTAAACAAAGCCGAATGGGAAGATAAAATAAACTGTAAAATAGTAAATTTTCTCAATAATGAATTTTTCGACGGAAACGTGGTGTTGTATTAAATTGCAAAATATATGATTTATAAAAAGAATTAATAGTGAAAATGTTGAAAAACGGCGATTTTTGTGAAAGATTAGCAAATTTAAATGAATCTCAAGTTTTTGAGGCGTTGTTTACTTTTTCTTGGGAATTGTCAAAATCGGTAAATCCCAAGTAGCGGTTTTTGGAACGTGCCACATTTGTTCGCTAGATCGTGATGTGATAAAAAGAAAAGCTGGCAGCACTCCGCAAGGTTGCTGAAATCTCTTGAAATATGTTCGAAAAATATATTGATATGGAAAAAACTGCTTTACACAGTCAAGGAAGAAAAATTGCCAAAACTCAATGCAATTTTTAGCAACTTCAAAATTAAATTTTTTTTAGAGTCTAATTAAAAAGTTTGCAATTTAGGTAAAACCCTGCAGATTTTTTTTAATTTGTGTACAAAGTTTGATCCAATACCTGAGATCTACCACATTTTTTTGAAATCTACCACATTTTTTCCAGATTCTACCACACAGAATATTTTTTAAGTCCGATCACTTTACTATGTGTATAGCCTCGAGGCCAGTGGTTATGCGATGTATATTCTAATCTCGTCCGTGAGTTCGTTGAGATGTCTAGTGGTGTGCCTATGTGGTGGTTCTGCTTCCAGTAAATATCTGTTCGGATCTTTTCTGTTATAGCAACCGATCAGACGACAACGGATGGCATCCCGTTGATGCCCTGAGTGAGGTGTCTTTTGACAGGTGCGTCCATTGCGTCCTCCTAGTTCTATGTGATAAAATTGACCAATTGCCTTGTATGCTACCATCAGAATTTTTTCCTTTTTCCATGTGCTGCTGATGAACTTTTGCTGTAACTGCTAAAATTTTCGGGTTATTGGCCGCCAGTTTTGGTGTCAGCTGGATGTTTAATTGCAGCTTGATCGGCTTCGGCAAGGTGGTGAAAAGGGTCGTACTTGATTTGGAAGGGGGAGGAAGGGGGTGGTTGTAGTTCTGTTGCATGGAACCTATCCTACAAGCATGTTTTCATAGTGGTCAATTGACTACAATTCTAAATATTTATACCCTTTACCTACTTAGCACGTCTGCCGTTCTTTTCATGCTGAAGTCAGTCCAAAGCTCTCGTGCTATCTTGCAAGTCTGGATCTCTGACCACTTCCTATTTTCTACTTCCCGAAGGTGCAAGTAGATTTATGTTTCTATTTTTCTAAGGGGATAACGCAGTATCACCGTTACAAATTCATCCGACAAGCTGCCGCCTCAGTCAGTTCGTCTGCTCTCTGGTTGCCTTCTATATTCCTATGGCCGGGAACCCAGACTCCAGCTCCGCCTTGCATTCATTGACTAGCTTATACTTGTTTACAGTAGATGATAGCGGGGAGGAAAAGGCTTCATGCAGCGATGAAGCGAGCAAGATAGATAGAAAGTAGAGATAGTCATTTACACATGTAATCAATGCAATTCCCAGACTACATCGAGCAATCTTCAGCGTAGCATAACAATGAAACCCCATCGAGTTGTGGAAGATAAACAGTATTGGAGAGAGAGCACCCCTGTTCAATTCCTATCGGCTTCGAAGTTAGATCCGATAAAATAACTGACAAATACGGTCAGTATTCGATATTTCGTAGTCTGCCGTTTTAGTCCCTGTAGGAGAGAGAGGATGTCGCAGCATCCTCTAGTTTCGTGGAATTACAAACAGTGCCGTACTATCAAAGGCGCGGTTTTGGTTAAGGCAACGATTCAAATGAGTGCTTATGAAAATAAATGTACTCTTTACTGCGGGAAGGACAGTTAGGAGCCTCTTGTTCATTTCTCATTTGTTACCACCAAGAAAAACTTACCGGCGGCCTCTTCTGCGGATTTTTTTTTTATGGACAAGAAACCGAATTGGATATAAACAAGGTTCAATGCAAAATTCTTTAGTAGTATTTCGTAATTAACTTTGGAGTCTGATAAAATTATGGATCTGCATTTTCGCCCGCGAGGGAGTATAAGTGGTAGTTTCAGACAGAGATATTGAACTCTGTATTCCAGTTGGATTTAAATGGGAGATTCATATGTATTGTATATGTAGGTATATAGATTTAGGCGCATTGGAATTTACTTGCTATTGCCGTTACCATTACATTTACCATTGCTATTATCATTACTGTTACCTTACCTAATATGATTACTTTCACCATTACCAATATCATCACTATTACCGTTAACTTTACAATTACAATTACCATTACAATTACCATTTCCATTACCATTACCATTATCAGTATTATTACCATTACCATAACATTACAATTACCATTCTCATCACCATTACTGTCGCCACTAACATTACCCTAACCATTATAATCCCCATTTCCATTACCATTATCAGTATCATTACTATCGCCATAGCATTACAATTACCATTACTATTACCATTACCATTATCATCACCATTACCGTCTTTACTAACATTACCCTTAATACTAATATCACGATCACTATCACCATTACAATTATCATTGACCTTACCATTACTATTACCTTACAATGACGAGTTCAAACATGTCTAAGGCAGCAATGAACGACAAGATCTTCTTGTTGACAGCAAATAAGCAAGTAACAGTTTTTATTCTTGTTCCAAGTTGCCACTACACATTTACGTTTGCTGCATACCATTTTCGCAACAATAACAACAAAAACTGAATCCAAATCACAACAATGTCATTGAAACGGAGTTTAATGTCTGAGCCAAAGGACGAATAATATACGGTTAAAAAAGAATAAAAAGAAACTAACGTGAAAAAAAATAATTACAAATACAATTGCTTAAGACCAAACTTGGTAGCAATGACAGGCGTAAAAAATTTAAACAGGTATGCAGTCTCACACATATGTATCTGTACATACTTACATTTCCATTCATGTTTGTATGTATGTATGTATATGGACGGAAAATAGTTGCAAGTATAATGGATTTCTGAACAACTCACTAGATGCGAAGTTTGAACAGAGGACGGGGAAGTGCGTGGGAGTGAGATGCAAACGCTGATGTCTAGCTTTTGAAAAGATATCCCTACGAACGGCAACGAAAATAAATCACATCACGTTCGATATTGAAAAACGTTTCACACTTTATCTGCAAATCAGCAACGGTGACAGGACAACTGCGAATAAGCAAAGAAAAATGTGAAATAAATATTAGCAAAAAGTATTAAAAAAAAAATCACAGTCTACACAAACGTTGCCAATATGGAGTTAGTAAAACTCCCTGGGGTCCAACTAAAAAAGCATAAATTCAGTTTACATACGCTTTTCATATTTTTCACAAAGCAGCAGCGTTGGCGACAACAAGCAAGCAAATTTAACTAGAAGTCTGCAAAAATATGTGAATAAAAAATGCCCTTTTTTTTGAAATGTGCGCAATGAACCCAGCAACGCTCGCTTGTTATCGGACACAACAGATATCCTCCCCGTATGCCAGCTGCCTTGCTGGCGTTGGCGATGGCGACGGCGAAATTCATTCGTTATCGAATGCGCGCAAAGTCAATGTCAACAAGAAATCGAAACGGAAACGGAAATAGCTGTGGCAAAGTCAGGCAGATGTGCAGAGCAAATGAAGTAAACGAAACCAATTCTTATACTGGAGTACTACTATGCATTTGTAGTGCTGCTGCAACAATAACAACAACCAACAGCAATAGCATTGATTGTGAGTGTAAAAAACTGTTTACTATGCAAACAGCAAGCGTAAAAGATATTTTCAGCTAGTCAGTCAGTCAGCTGAATTGACTGCTGCTGTGAACAAGGTGACCAAAATTGTCGTTGGGGGGGATAGTGAAACGTGTGAAAATGACAAATGCATTAATGGGCGTGCATATGTACATATGTATGTATGTATGTTTGTGCATGGTGCAGTGGAGCGAAAGTGTCTAAAAGTATTATCAGGTATGGATTAGAAGTTGGAATTAAAAAGTAATATGCTACAAGCTCCAAAAAATGTCCACTAAGTTTTTTGCATCCTTTTGCTAGACTTGCAGGGCAATTCTGGCTAAGATAGTAGCAAGTAGAAAGGCATATTCCACATATGTAGAGATGTATGTATGTCATTTCGCTCGCGCTGCTCCAACAGTCACAGTCGGAGTGAGCCACACATAGGTTCGAATCCTCGGGCAGCGCAATTTTGTTTTCTTTTATCAATTATCATTATTTTAATTTAATTTCTTTTTACTAAAGTAATATATGTATTTATTTTTTAATTAAATTTTTAGAAACTTCTTGTATTGTTTCCTTCTTTAATTAATTTTATTTTTCTTTTTTATTTAAATTGTATTATAATTTTTATATATATTTTTTTATTTTTTTATTTAATTTAATTTTTAAGAACCTATTTTATTTAATGTTTCTTTTGTTAATTAAAATTTTTTTTCTTTTTTTAATTAAATTTCTCCTTTTTTAAATTTATCTTTTCATTTTTACAAATTATTTTTAAAAACAGTATGGGTTTTTAGTCTCATTTAATGTTTAGGAACTTATTTTATTTTTTTCTTTTTTTATAACTCTTTACCTTTGTTTAATTTAGTGTTCTTTTAATTTTTAGATTTTATTGTTTTAAAACACAAAAATATTTTTTTGTTTCATTTAATTTTTAATGAACTTTATTTACCTTTAATTTTTCTATGTACTTTTTTATTCAATTTTCTTCTAATTTAACGTTTTTATTGTTATAAGAAATATATTTTTTTTTTCGTTTACTTTTTAAGAACCTGTTTTATTTATTTTTTGATTAAATTTCATTTCTTTTAAAAATGATTTTCTTTTATCTTTTAGATTTAATAAAAAACATGTTCTAAGTTGCTTCTAATTTCAATGTACTTGTTTTATATTTTTCTCTTCTTAATTTATTTTTTTCTTTTTTCAATTTAATTTTGTTTTTGTTTAATTTTTAGAAAGAAAAATATTTTAATTTTAAATTTAATTTAATTTTTTATGCACTTATTTTATACTTGTTTAATATTCTGTTAAGTTTTTGTTTTTATTGTTTTAGAAAGAAAAATATATGTATTTTCATATATATTATTTATTTTATTTTATTCTTAAAAAACTTATTTCTAAACACAAATACAATAACGCTAAGACCTGCTCGTTAGCAGGTCTTCCGATTAGTCTTTCGAAAGATGGAAAAGAGCTTTCAAGAGAGAAGCCAGAATCGACAAGTCCCTTACGAACGACTTTTGCCTTTCAAAGACTGTGGTGAGTTTAAATATAGTCGCCAGAATTTCCTGGTTAGTCTAATATTATCATTGCTCATCAGGCTTCCAAAACTAATTTAGGTGTCATGTGAAAATCCAGCACGTTGTACCTCAACACCTCTTCTCCATAAAGGCATATCTGACAGTAAATATATGGACAACCGTTTTCCAGATATGAGGCAGAACAACTTAAGCAAATGTCCTTGGCTATAACCCTCCGGAGGTCTTTTCTTAGTACTTGTATGAAGCTTATTTTTAGTAAGAGTTAATTGAACTCATCCGAGACTGTTTCTGCTTATTTATAAACTTCGACAAGGAACTCGTTCCTCGCATTACAAAGCATTTATATTTACATATACATATGTAATGCTTCAATAGTCATGGTAGTGCTCGGTCGAGACTCCTAAATGCATCGAGCAGCGATCAGTAAACATGACCTCGAAGGTATACTAAGCTTTACCCCGGTTTAATAACGCGTCGCACTTAATTTGGGGTGAATTTTTTCACGTCTGCCGTACTTAAGTCTCCGCAGCAACAGAAGAGAAAGGAATCTAAATGTTATCTTAGCAATTCCTACTATTGCGCTTTATGCACACAAAGCTTGTAGTAAAAAGACCTCCTGCCCTGCACTCACTCCCACTCTCTTCGCATTAGCCTCTCTCGTTCAACACAAGCGAAAAATCACCACAATTCCATTACACGAAGAGTGATTGATTACAAAGCTAATCAACAACAATAACTTCATCTAGTGTCACGCCTTTTTGTCATTGCCTACATAGATCCCGCAGGAGTAATGAACTTCTTTGCTGGCAGCCAGTTCACAGTGGACAAAAAATTGCCGTCGAATTGTCAATAGTAGCTATTCGTTTATTCATCTTGCACTTCCCCCGCAATAATGTTATTTGTTGTGGTGGTGGGTGCGAAGCTGTTGGCTGGTGGCATTGTTGTGAATTTTGCTTTCTGCTGATTTTTGCTGCTTTCCATGCCTATTTGTCAGGCAATAAATCAGTAAAATCAAAACATTTTCCCAGAGGTGTCAGTCGATGGTTGCTGGTGAGACTGCACCGTTATGTAGAAGAAGAAAGGTTTTGTGACAAAAGGTCGAAAATTTGATTAGAAGTGGTGACAAGTGGTTGAGTAATCACAAGCGATTTCACATAAAATATGAAGAGAAATATTTTTTTTGCGTTATAGCTTGAAAGTGAATGAAAGCATTGATATGAGATTAGTTGTTACTTTATAGAAAAGTGCTTTTTCGTATAACTTAGAATTGTACAAAAATGGGCGCTTAGTAAGGCCAATGAATAAGTTGCAAAGGAGAGGGAAGATGGTTAAT
>NW_016168640.1:16915-18886 GCF_001687245.7 Rhagoletis zephyria
TGTGTGTGTGTGTTTGCATTTTCCCATATGCCTGTGTGTGCGTAGGTATCCAGTTCATTTGCTTTCCTGTTTCTCCATCACTTGGCCGCGTATGCTGCTCATCCTTCTTTTCGTCCTTCTCCATGTCGCTTACTTTGTTGGCTGTCTCACGCAAATCCTTGTTGTAGCCAATTACTTGGGCTGTCTGCACGCCTGCCAGACTCAACATCATTTATCCTTGTTAAATCGTTAGCTCAGTGTTGAATTAAAGTTCGTTGCATTTATTTTTTATTAGTACGAGTATTTTCATCAATGTTGCATGTATTGCTATTTCTGGCTCTTCTCCTCTAAAAAATATCTAGTCTACACACATAGTTGAGTCATGTTTCACACAGCTGTTCGAAATAATAGTCTATCAAAAGACGTTATGCATTAATTTGCAAGCGCATAGAATAATTCGTTTCTTCATTTATTTCGCCCACGAAAAAATTTGGAAATGTGAAGGAATATTTGGTTGCGAATACTATGTAAGTACGTGCCTATTTGAAGCTGTAAGTAACTAACTATTTTACATAAAAAACCAGGTCCTAGGAAATAACAGAGAAGACTATCCGTTGTCCCTATTTACTGTTGTGTCTATTTTATTTAGTTGAGTTACTGTTAAGGTAGTAGGTGTTATGGTCCAGTCAGTGCTTACATACTTACATAGGTCCCAGTCCCCTGTGGAAACCTCTGCAAACTCAGCCATATTCTTTCAGTCTAGTTCATTGACGTTGGAAGCCCACTTCAGACGCTAGGAAAGCCACCAATTTCTACAGACGATGCATGATTTTAGGTCCATCCTTCTAGAGTTAGTCAGTTGCCACAGTCAGTTTGTTGTCAGTGTTGAGAAGTCTTGTATCTCGGAGACTCCGCGACACACAAACGCCTTTTTCCTTTTTCCTGAGGTGCCCAAAGCGGTGCAGTTCCGGGCTAACTCCTCAAACATTCTGTCTGTCTGTTCTGGCTTACAAAACCTAGATTAGCGCAACGCTGAATATATAAATCGCATAAACTTTTCGATTTTAACGTCCAGTCGCGAAGTTTCCCATACCTACGTTCTAGTCTCATTTTAAGTCATCTACAAAAATATACACTACTAAGCGCTTAGGAATTTCTTCCTTGAGGCAAAACTGGCGACGAAACTAATCACTTAATATCTAGTTTTTTTCACAGTACATAGTAAAATATCAAAGAACATACAACTGAGTATTAGCCATCAGTCGCTGCAGACCTCAATACGATCACACTCTGCGCGCTTTGGAAACTTTCAGATAGAGATAACACATGCAGCCCTTTTAACTTATCTAGTTTTTCATGCCAATGAATCCTTTTTAGAGGCCATTTCAATATCGTCCTCTGCCTACCTCGAATTAACGAGTACTTTGAATATTCCTCTGATCCATTTAGGTCTTATAGCGAGCTGTAGTTAGGTCCACGCGCAGCGTTATTAATATCTTCGGACTCTTCATCATCACAGAATTGATCCAGAATATTTATACTTTGGCTAGTCGGTTGTCGCAAAATATAAAGAAGTCGGTAGAACAGTCGGAAAAATACTTCATTAGTTTACGACTCCTCAACGTTTAAGGAATGCCCAGCCCTCTTGTGAAATACGAAGCCAGGAGCCCCTAGGGATTTCGCTGGCAGTGCTAAGGTCGAGCCTTAAGTCCTCTCAAGCTCTTCCGATGCTCAACAAGCTCTACTCCAGTAAGGTATTGGAGAGCTGGATCCCATCCCTACCGGGGAATGTATCTGTGTATGTACTGCTGCTACTATATCCCAGGTGCGACGCTGGCTCTGGATCGGCCAAAACCCATATCAATTACCAGCTAAGACAAGCGTGCCTTAATCATCCTCTACCTCTCCAACGCTGACTTACCTTTATTGGAAGCCACATCTACAAGCTTCAATTCCCTCTCCCGCGAAACTGGCGTATCATCAGCCTTCTAT
>NW_016168641.1:0-18884 GCF_001687245.7 Rhagoletis zephyria
GTAGGCTGTCGGGTCCAGAGGTTGCTTAATGAACCTCTGGACTTCGTCCATTAACGTTGTCGTCAGGCTCGGCTAAAAGGATTCCCAGGAAGTGTGCAACTTCCACCGGATCTGTCCATAGGGGAGGGGCGTTAGCTGGGTGAGGTTTTGCGGGCTTGCGAAGAGGTGCCGCTAGTCATGTGGCGTTCACTCTGCTCAGGTACGAGTTTAGCCTGCTGCAGTAGCCAGGGCTGCCGTTTAAGGCCTGTTGATATGCAGTTGGGTCCAGAGGCTGTTTTTTGAACCTCTGCACTTCGTCCGTCAGTTCGTAGAGATGGCTCTAGACGCGCCTTGGTTCTTCCTCAAGCTGTCTGTTCCGGTGCCTAGGTCTGTGACACCGTACTAGGAACTGCTTGCTCCCAGATGGGAAGTATCTGGGTCTAGTCATGAAGTTGGTATTGAAGCGACATCAGGGGCATCCTGACGCGCTCCGGAGTGCCGTGTTTTGGCATGTCTGTAGCTTTGTCAACTGCGTCCTGCTAGTCCCCGGCGACTACACGGGCGCTGCAAAGTTTAGGACCGGCCGGCAAATTGCCTCGTATTTTGCCAACAACGTTTCTTTGTTTTGCTCCAGGTGTTGCAGATTGTCGAAGGTAATTCCGCGAATTTTCGGGCTATGCACCGTCGGAATTGGTTCGCAGTCGACGTCAATACTCAGCTGCAGTCTGGCCTTCTTCTTCCAGTAAAGAAGGGAGAAAGTTCGGAGAGGTAACCGTTTACTTTCGAACACAAGTCATTAATTCCTTTCCCAGACGCCATTATCGAGCAGTCGTCAGGACAAGAGACCATCGAGACCCACCTGGTGGTTGAGAAAGCTTTGATTTGTAAAAATTAAACAGCGGCGGGCAAAGGACACCACCTTGTGGGACCCTCTGTAGCCGCTAAAACAACAACCCTCTCTTTAATTTTCCTCTGTTTGTTGCTTTCGTCTTTGAAAATGACTGACGAACGACGAC
The DNA here is from genome assembly GCF_001687245.7 of Rhagoletis zephyria. Lineage (NCBI taxonomy): Eukaryota > Metazoa > Arthropoda > Insecta > Diptera > Tephritidae > Rhagoletis > Rhagoletis zephyria. Next base: position 996 of record NW_016168641.1, read on the forward strand.
CAGTCAGAGGACTGCCGACCACCTCTTGAGTCCCTGTCAGAGAGAACAAGCCTCAATGTCTTCTGGTAGCGTGGAGTGAATGGCCTTTGACAGATCTAAATATACTAAAACTGTTCTCTCACAGGGGCGGTTTCGGTTAAGGCCACGACGTATCTGGGTGTTCATGTTAAGTGCCGATGTTGTGCTGTGCACTTTACGGAACCCATGATGATGACTGTCTGGGGTCAGGCGGTTAATCGGGCGATAAGACTTCTTTATTGGCGGGATTCCCCGGTTTAAGCAGTGAGATTGCCCTGCGCAGTTTCAAGATGTTCGCCCAGATATTGAAACCTTCCGAAGTCGCCTAACTCTAGCTCTTTGAACTCACGTATTTCGGCCTCTCTCTTATTGCGCCAAACACGTCTCGTTTCCCTCTTCAGTTCCCTATAATGATCTCACATGGCTTGCGCTGCACCCGTTAGCAGCGTGGCCCTGTAGGCAGTTTTTTTTACACTCCTTATCGTACCAGTTGATCTTTCAGGTTCGCAGAAATCCGCTTACTCTTTCTAGGCGTGGGGTAAGCTTTTTCGGCGACAGTCCCGTCTAGATCGGCAAAATCTTCCCGTTGCCCGTTCCTTGATTGCCCCGAACTCTTCTAGTTCGAGCTGAAATGGAGCCCAAATCCGGACGAGACTCTTACATCTGCTGCGTATGCCAAAAAAAGACTCCATTCGAACTCCAAATCGGCGAGGTGCAACATATGGAACTGGTAGAGACCTCTTCTGGCCAGAGATAACATAGGTATGTAACCTTTTGTTGTTCACGCCAAATGGCAAACAAAACCTCCGCGGTTGTTTAAAGCTCGTGCCGGTGTTTCCTAGCACTTAAAGAGTTTCCACGCTTACCTGCGCCACAAAAACTGACGAGAGCGCGGAGATAACCGCCTGGTACTACTCTTGCTTATTCGGACTCGACCCCATGGGGGCAGTCGACACCAATCACCTCTTTGCTTTCTCTTCTTTCTCTTGCGCCCGAGTCCGTCAAAATGACACGTTTACTGCGCCTACCGTTAGTTGACGTTTGACAGCCAGCAGCATTTGTAACCCCCTTATATGTGTTTTTGGAAAATCTGAATGAGCCCCTCACTGATATAAAATACGAATGGTGACAGGGGTACCATAAAATGCTGCCCGTATAAGAAAGCTAATGTGTGCGTCGGAGCCAATGTAAATAAATACCAAATTAATTATAATCCCTTTCGATGTTAAGAGCTCTTCTCTTCTTCTTGTTTGGCTCTACAACTGTTCGTCGGTTTGGGCTGAGACCAACGAACTTTGCCAATTGTCTTCCATCTTTTCGAGGTTTGTAAGTCCATGTTAAACAACTCGTACAGTTCGTCATTCCATCTTCTCCGACAATCTTTGCCCACGCGACAGGGCCATAGATCTTGATCTTCAGGCTTATGCTGGATTCTAGGTAGAAAAAGTCCTTGATTATCTCAAAGTTATAACTGCTAACAGTGACGTGTGTCCCAGAACGTGAGGACTTGTTTATGTGTTGCCAGGAAGTACTATTTCTTGTCCTCGTATATAGATAGACCCAACTCTTTCGACTCTTTTTCTAAATTGGAAAATGCTGCGCTGATGTTCGAGCTTCCCATTGCTGGAAGGTGTAGTTTCGCAGCCGACTATACGTTTAAATAGCGTTAAATAGAGTGTTGTTGATGTTGATGTTCATTGGAAAAGAATATTACACCTCCAATGATAGCTTCAAGGTTAGTCCTTTTATTAAAAGAAGAAAAAGGAAATACACACCTTTCCTAAAAACAAAGCTAATGAGTAATAAAATTATAGTTAAAAAACTAACTAATAAGAACTAAAAAGAAAACAATTATTTATTAATTGAAGTTCCCTAACTTGATGTTATTTAACCTTTTAAACTAGCTTAAAATAGGATTAAAGTAATTGGCACGTAGTCATAGTCGAAATAAAGTCCACTGAAAAGTTAGTTGCAGTTATTTTTTACAGGCATCCCATTGGAAACATACAGCACCCCATTGGTCGAGGGCTTCGGGTGTACGAATTTGTTGTAACATCAGGAGTTGAAGACTTGCTCTAGCTGCTAGTCTCTTAAAATTTCCTCCAATGACGTCGTAAGCATACTTCCCATGCGAACTTGCAACAAAGTTCAATTCTGCCATTTCCTTGAAGGGATTTTCATGATTTTTGACCTTTAGTATTCATATTGTTTTTGTTTTTACACACCTTTCCTCTTTCAAAAATATACAACTTCATACAATTTCAATGTCTATTTATCATATTGCTCGATCGTTAGACGATCTAGAGTCCAAACGCATAAGTAGCCCCATTACGCCCATTTGGTTACTTACAGTTGACATTATAGACAATGTTTTTATGTAAAAATAAAAATGTTTAAAAATGCTATAACCAAAAAAAAAATAAAACAAAAAGAAAAATGTTTACTTAATTTTTTTTTTTGTTTTTTATACGTTGCACATTAATGTAAAAAATGTACAATTAAAGCCCATAATAAGACGGAAGAAATAAATTTTTTATCATTAAGTTTCGTTACAAGGTTTCCAAGATACAGCACTTTAAAGAAAGGTATGTATGACGTTTTCTTAAAATTTAAGTCCCGTGTAAATAGGCAACCCTACGTTATATCGACAAAATAAGCTGCACGTAAAATATATGTCACCTAGACCTTCCACATCTTCAACTTTCATCCTCCTCAAATCCTTAGAGGTCGCACACAGAGGTGGCCGCGGTGACATGAAATGCCTACTATTTAAAAGTAATTAAATATGGGCGTGGAATATTTTTCTTCAGCATTCTTCACGAATATATCCATATATTAATTTCTCCGTGTATATAATAATTTCAGAATGAATTTCGAGTGTGCGAGTATTATTTTAATCAAAACAGATAACTTCACACGAATAAATTTCTACATATGTATGTGCGAGTTGCATGCAACATGCTTGAGCATTAGTGTAATGTTGCAACTAATTGCTGCAACATCGATTTGCTGTTGAACAGAAGTAGCAACACCAGTAGCAGCAATAACCATATGGCCAGCAGGACGGAGGAATACAGCAATGCAGATAAACCAATCAACAGGTACACACACACACACAAACACACGGTATTACCAATAATAACACCAACAACAACGGTGGGTGTGTTGCAAAAAGGCAACATTCATTTTCAATTAAGCAAATAAACTTTGGTTGTTATCCTCTTTATTTCATTGTTGCTGCACAGCAAGCCTTTATCCAACATTGATTGCGATGTGGAGGAGGTTGCGCTCAACGCCTTTTAATGTATGTAAATTAGGGCGGGTCAATTTGTATGAGATATTTTATATCGCTGTACTGTCGTAAAGAAGTGCTTAAATTTTGTATAAAAACCTGCTACAAGGGGTTTTTCTAAAAAAAGAAAGCCTTATTGCACATTTGGGGGCCAAGACCTCTCCTATGACAGCACACTTTTTAGTCCAACGAACAGCCCACATCTTATAATTTTTCTCACAGGTGGCAACCGTCGTCAAAAAAATTAAAAGTTGTGGCACATCTGAAGGCCAAGACCTTTCGTTTGACACCTCAATTTTGAAACTTGAAAGAACTGTGTAAATCTGATGTCATTAACAAAGACGCGTATTATGTAATATATAAGGTACTAATTTTTAAATAGGGGCAACCCTACTATAAAATAATAAAAAAATTGTCCAAATCTGTTCAGTAGTTTTCGAGATTGCCGTGGTCCAAATATCTCAACTTTGCGATTTTCCAGACAATTTTAGAGGCGACTAGTTGAATCCAAAGTGGGCTGCATCCCAACTTCATTGGAAGCGATTAGTTGAAAGGTCGTTCACAGCAGCGATTGTTGCTTTCTAAAAAAAAAATTGCCTGTAAAATCGCTTGATGCAAACACCGCAAAAGGAGAATTTTCTATTGCCAATTGTTACGCATACGCAGTGGCAAACTGCTTTTTAAAACACATTTGCATTGAGGATGTTGCGAATGTGGAATTTTAGACATCCGCGGATGCGAATGCGGATGCGGATGTTTAAAAGCTAACATCCCCGGCTGCGGATGCGAATGCGGACGTCATGTATTTTTAAAAAATAATTTAGGTGGGTAAATTAGGTGATTTAGGTAAATAAAAAATGGAAAGGTTAATAATTTTTAATAATAATAATAATAGCTTTTAAATAAAAATAACAGCGAATGAAGGTTACCACCTCTATTTATATTTTTTATAACTTAATACTAAAGAAATTCATGTACATAGCTGACCCCATGTTTGTTCTATGGTAATTAATTAACATTTTTTATTGAAATATTTTTCAATGTGTGGCTTTCCTCTTTTAGACATTTCAGTTTTAAAGCTATTTAAGTCCTCTTTCATTGGATACCAAACTTGTTTAATTTGGATAAGCGGTTTGTTTATTATCCGGAAAGTAGTTTTATTTCGGAATAACAAATATTTGGCCAAGTTTAACTCGTAAAAAAAAATAACTGAAATTTTCGATCCCTTCAATATTCGCTTTCGCCAAAAGATCCGCATTAATTTTTGCGAATGCGGAAGCGAATGCGTGTGTTAAAATTTGATCTGATTTGCATACATATTGTATGTATGTATGTATGTGTAAGTGGTGCGTATATTTTTACGTATTTATGAGTAATAGTTGAAGATTTTTTTTTAGTCGAGTTGGTGCAACAGAAATTACTTTGAATCTTTTTAATGAAAATCTAAAATTGTGCTAACAAAATTTTCCATTAAACGTCTTCTAAGACATGTCCAAAAGCAACCAACTACTTGGGAAATCTTAACTGCATTGCAATTGCTATTCAATTTACTTAAAAAAAAAATGCAATTTTATTCTACGCCAGTTATTTGGAAATACGTACGTCCAAAATTGCTGACACATGGCACACACTTCGATTTGCAGAGGGTGAATGAACTAAAAATGAGTGCAAAAGTCTCAGTGAATTGATGGCCAAGTACATGATATTTCAATTATAATGACCACCTCTCAATTACGGCCATTCAAGTTTTCGAAGTTTCGCATGCAGCGACGGGGGCTGAGTGGGATAATTTTAACTTAGACAAAGGGAAAATTGGAATAGAGTAGAATCAAAATCTTGTAAAATGGTTTCTCAATTCTACAAACTAGAAGTTGAGAATTCATTAATATACAGGAATTGTGCAATTGTCTGTATGCGCAAAATTTGGATTGACACTTCAATTCAGCCTTTATTTGGGGATTTCGGCAACTTAGGTACTTCCGTTTCCGGCTGCAAAGCATTGAGCGTTAACTGTGCTTTAAATATGTACATATTCATGTGGGTTTAAAATGGTTTGTGGAGATTTTTAGAGACAATGCAACAACAGCGTAAAACAATAACAACACAACAAACATACTTATACATATATGCATATGTGTGTATGTATATTAGACTGTGTCGCGAAAATAAGTTTGCAATTACACTCTCTATTATGAAAGCTTGCCTTGAGAGGATTTCACTGGGGGTATGAAATTTCTGAGTGCTAAATTATTAGGTGTTTCGATAAAACTCAAAATACTTAGACAATGCCAAAAAATAATTAGGAGATTTAAATTTTTTTTAACCATTTTTAAAATATTTTCAAACTAAAACTTTCTTAACCCTCTCTCTTGTGATACTTCTTCTTACTTATATGCAGTTTAGACTTGAAACATATAGACTTTTCTAGACCCTTTCGATTAATACCTTTATTGTAATAACTCACTTAACATTTAATATAATTGCATTTGAATTGAATTTAAAATAGATGGCAACCCTCTTTAAATATCGCAGAAAATTCTACGTGTTGAAGCTGAACATTTCTAAACATTCTTACGTTTAGCACTTTAATTTGAGTATAATTAATTTAAATTCGATTTTTAAAACAGGTGGCAACCCTCTTTAATGTATTTTCCAACTAAAACTGTATTAATCTCTTTACGGCTGACACCCCTTTTGCGATACAAATTCTAATTACCTAATTTCCTTAATGAAAGAAGCATTTCATTTTTCCAACAAGTGGCAACCTTCCTAAATGTAGCTTACAACTAAATCCTTTTGAAAAACATTTCGATTGATACCCATATTCCAGTAATTCATTTAAATTAGTTGAATTTAATTCTTGAACGGCTGGCAACCCTTAGAAAACACCTCAATAATATTCTAAAGATTCAATCTGAAAGTTTACTAACCATCTTTCGTTTGACGCCCATTTTTTTAATTTTTTCAGTTAGCTTGCGAATTACTAAACTTAAATTTAACTTTTCAAACAGGTAGCAAGCCTTTTAAAAATATTTTCAAACTATAATTTTTTTAAGCCTCTTGAATCAATTTTCAAATAAATAATTCATAATAGCCATAATCGCCTGCAAAACTTGACTTGCTGTCTGCTTTGAGGCAAGCGATTTTCGAATCGCCATTTTAACGAGCGATTTTTGTTGTGCAGTGAGTGGTTGAATTGCCTTGGAAATCGCAGCATGTAAATGCAGCTTAACAGGCCAATAATCGAGTGCATGCCTTTTGTCGTTGAGTTTGGAAATGCAGGTTCACACCGATCCCGATCCCCGATTGATAACTTGCCTGCTACGCAGCCGAAATTGCTCGCTTGCCATGGCGTATGAGTCATCTGTCAACATCAAGTCTTTAGTTCGGTTGAAAGAGAAATTTCAAGCCCCTGTAACTTTTCTGTTAATTAATTTATTTTTACACTTTAGGGCAAAAAGCATTATATTCTAAAGTATTTACGGAGTAACGCTATATTTCAATAGGGTAGAAATTGAGTTAATTGAACTTAGTGGGTTAAGGAGGCATTACCGGGTATGATGAACTGAAAAAGATATACACAGCACTCAAAATTATATTTTGAATCATCTACCACACTTTGGAATCGGGTAATAAATAAAAAAGTTATGGCAGTTTTTAGGACTAGCCAAGGACGAAACTTTCTATGACCCTGACTAGGGTGTAATTTCAAAGTTTTTTCTGACCGACTCAGTCGAATATACATAGTAGACGTGGAAAAGCCTATCAGCCTGTATATGTATGCATGAATGTATTTACGTGCATATGTAGATTTAAGTGCAAATTGTTTATGCTTACATTCAGATTTCGCCCACCTATTTATGTACATACATACATACATACATACAAACATAACAAGGTTCCTCGTGACAGCTCTGCCATAACTTTTGCCCATTGTCACATTCTAGTTTAATGGCTCAATACCTTTACATACTGAGCGTTTAAAATAGAATCATGGCTCTTTCTTTAACTTCAGCAGATGAGAATTTAAAATCGAATTCGCTCAAGCTTTAGTTCATCTGAAAATTCTTGATTAAAAAAAATCTGCACAGCTAAAAACTAATCTGGTTTCGTTGTCTTAATGACTTTTTGCTAAATTCTTGAAAGTTGTTTCTTGTTACACTTTTGCAAATGTGCAAAAAAGCTAAATTTTAAAAATAAATTCCGAAAGCTAGCCTCCGCTTCTCATAGCGTCTTTATCCGCTCCATCAAGTGGTCGTCACTCAGTGTTTTAATGAGTTTCTTTTGGCTCATCACGAGACGAACGCTTCAAAATGCTGCAAAGCAGTGAGCGCGCCACAGTGAACTCATCTAAATGTAAGTGTAATTACTTCGTTTTTTTTTGAGGGGCAACTGCTGCTGCCGTTCAGAATGGGTGCTTAACATGTTAATTAGCAGTGCTTTTGTGGTAAGAAAGCTTGAAAGAAAAGCGCCTTAGTTGCACTTGCATATTAAATGGAAGTGGCTTTTTTTNATCAACGTAATTTAGCTGGGTTTATTGATTTTGTTTTTTGAGTACAAAATTGTGGAGTTTTAAGGAATTTTGCAGATTCATAGAAAAATGTCCAAATAACCGAAACATCTAGTGAAATTTGTGAGACAGTTGCACTTGACATTTTATATATAATTTTGTGAGTATAAAATTTTTGAGAGCTAACTTTAAAAAGAGATATTTAAAAAAGACCTAGGAAGCGAGCTAAAATACAGTTAGGACAAGTAAATATTTTTTTTGTGCAGAGCTTTATATTAGCATCAATAAATTAGATGGTTCAATGATCTGACTAACAACAAACCAACGATATATCATGCGAATGCGCTGAGAATGCTTCATTGTGGAAAACATTGATGCCAGAATAAAAAAATAAACCGTAATGTATGTATTTGTAATGGCTTGAAATGAAAGATTTGATATATGTACATATATTTTTTTTTTGAAATAGCAAAACGCAGCGATTTGAGTACCTAAGTACTTTGTTACTTAAGAATATACTCGAACTTCTTGCTTAAATCAAAAGAGCGCAGAGATTATATCCGCACTTGCTCTTGCACATATTTTGTGCGGAAGTTGTATCACTTGGCTGCGGAAAGCAAACAAAAGAAGCTCATCTGCAGCAGTAAGACAACCAGCAGCTTGCCAACAACATGAGTGCATACATACTAAGTAAGTATGTATGTAGGTCTGTATGTGAGTGTGTAGAAATTGTATGCGCATTCGCATATTTTAATAAAAGCGGCCAGAACAGAACAGCTACTTCGGCCATTCACATGTTGTGCCATAAAATAAATGAGAGTTCAGGACACGTTTTATATTGTGTCTAAATACTTAACGAGCATATTTTACACAGAATGTTTTTTTTTTTTTTTTTTTGGAATTTCAAATAAGAGTAAGTATATGTAAGTATATAATTGTGTGACGTGCGCCGGATGCTTGTACGTAGCAACAACAAATTGTCGTCATGTAACAATTCCTACACATTCTTGTAGTTTTAGTTCTTTTTTCAACTAACAAATTTGTTAAATTTTTCTCGGTGACACATGCTTACATACATACATACTATACTATATACATATGTACATATGTACAAGTGAACGTCAGCTGCATGCTTTATTTGGCTAGAGTTCAGAGTACATGCTGGCGCAGACTGCGTCGAGTTATACTAAAACACATAACACATCTCGGTAGCCAGATAAGTAGACTACAGCTACAGCTTCGCACACATCAACAAACACTTGTTACTTACATAAGTGTCGGTCGGAGTTAAGTCGCACACTTTATGAGCACAAAAATGTGTAGAGGAATTTTTGATTTATGCACTCGCCGGCAATGTTCTCGTCATTGCCTTTGTTGTTGTTGTTGGTCTTACTTTCATTGCCTCATGAACCCGTTTGCCATTGTTGCTGGCATTATTCTCTGCCCTCTGGACGTTGGCTTTGCTTGTATGCTTGTGCGCTGCCAGCGCAGATGGGAGCAATTTGTTGAATGTGAAAACTTTGGGTCCACAGGAAGAGTCACCTGTTAGAAAGTAGTGTAAATAGCAGAGAGGGGAGAGCGGGGAAAAAACTGGACTGCAGCTGCAGTTTTTGTTTTCGTTTCGCTATCGACGCCTTCGCGCGCTGAGCTTATTTAAGTGAAAAGTTTATGTTGGAAATTTAATCCATTTAAACGTTCGCCTTCTTGCCGTCAACGTTTAACTGCCGCCGGCAGCCAATAACCGTAAAATTGTGTGGACAATGGCGTCTTAAGTATACACAAAGTGCCCAGTTTGCCTTAATTGACGGTTTTATTGGCTTTTTTGAGGGTTTGCAGTGGCCAACAAGAAAGCAATTATAAGCAAAAGCAGTCGCGCGCTGTTTAGTCAGGAGGAGTTTGGCAAACGCGTTGATGGGAAGAAACTAAGCAGCGGCTGTTGAGAAAAGGCAATTGCAGGGCATGTTGCGAACGTGAGCAAATAAAGCAAGGACGACGGCGAGTGAAGACGACTGAAGTTGACGGAGTACTTTTTGCAGCGATGTAAACATTTACAATTCAATTACTAACGTTATCAGCGAGCTCGAATGAAATAATTAGCGGCTAGAGCGGCTGCGAGACGGGGGGTTTGAAAGTAAATGAAACGGACAAATGTATCCAAATGTAGAGGTAGCTCTAGCCTTGCAAAAGATTTTATTCATTTTTCCACAGCGTCATGTACGGTACACAACACGGATCACGATGATGTTATCCGAAGAAGAGGAAGGCTTCCCTGGTGTTGGAAAGACCAGGTGAAGAAGAACCTGGTAACACTTGGCTTTTCCAAATGGCTTCGGTTGGCACAGAAGAGAAACGACTGGTGAGCTTTGTTGGACTCGGCCAAAATTACAGCCCCTATAACGACGAAGAAGAAGCTTTCACTGACGCTAGAAAATGAGCAAAAGAATAGTGGCCTTCACCGAAGACTTGTGCTTGACTTTTTGCGATTAGTATTCTATGTGAACCAGAAAAATCCCAGGAAAAAGACAGAGTTGAAAGAGGCTCCGTTAGCCGCGTGGAAAAATGAAATAATGGTTCAATGATATAACAGTCTTAACAAAAAATAAAATTAATTTATTTATTAATTAAAAAATAGTTTTGGTTACCTTTACCTGGCCACTACTGTACTTAATTATAGGGATAAAATCCCATATACTATACACATGGACTTATACGTATTACTTTGAAAATATAATTTATGAAAAAAGCTTTCAATTTCCCATGCAGGCATCATAAAAGTTTCGTTACAAACTCACTTCGAGAAAAGCTCTTGTAGTAAAAGTCAAATCCATGTTTTGCTGAAGAATTTGAAAAATCGGGAATGTGGTACAGTAGTCGAAAGGATTTACATACTTTATAATTATTTGCATGGATTTTCGGCAATTTTCTCTTCCTCTCGCAAATTGTCCGAATAGTTATAATATAAGTTGGAGCCATTAAAACCTTTTTGGAAAATTTCACTTTTTGCTTATTTCGTGTACATGCAGAGAGTTAGAATGCACATTCAATATTAAATAAATATTACTATATTTAATTTTACCAATTTTTTAATCGGCAATAAAAAAAAACAGAAAGTATGTATGTAGATATGTATAAGAAAAAAATGAAGAGAGCAAAAAATTTAATTCAGACAGCAAATAGGTGAAATTAAAAGCGAAGCAAGCCTTTTCATTGTATGAAATTATACATGTCTGTACATAAGGATGCCTCAGAAAATGTTGTGTTCCTCCATTGAAATTATAAAATTTGTTATATTTTATAAGACTTCAGGCAAAATATTTCGCAAACAATTTAAGATTTACGTGAGCTGGGCTGATTTGAAAATACCTCCAAAAATCTCATTATTTTGATTCCGTCGATGAAATCGAAAAAAAAAAATGTTATGCAGAAATTAAACTTTTCTATCATCTGAGCTTTTTTTTTTAAACATATTTTAAAAACCAATTTTACTTATAAGAAACTCGATTTTTGGAGGTATTATCAAATCCGTCTAGCGCACGTAAATCTTAATATATTTCCGAAATATTTTGGCAGAAGCCTAAAAAAATAACAATTTTATAGTTCCGATTGCAAAACAGTACCGATTTTTTTTTTTTTTTGGTATGGAGAGCGATGCACCCTAGTGTATTTCCATATGTTTGTAACAGGTATATACATACATACATATCCATATACATGGTATGTATATGTGTTACGCACTTGCATATCTACGATGGAGTATGCAAAGTAAAAACGAATGTGTTGAAAAATGCAAAAACTCAAAGCGTTGCTGATTTCTGTTGGTTTTACGTTTGGTTTTGAAGAATTGCAGTTTTCATTGCCACAAACCGGCACAGAAACACAACAAACACACACACACACACTAACTCACACACGCATCCCAGAGCCCACAATCGTGAATATTTCCCTGGAGGCACCCGAGCATGGTGAGATGTTGCCCAATCGTTCACCCAATTCACACAACTGTTAACGACTTTTATGAGCAATTTTAATTTCCGAAACCAGCTGAAAAAGAATGGGCAGGGATGCTCACTCAATAATAGCGCGTGGTGCGTGTGTGTGTGGGTGTCAAGATTACCGACCGGCAACAATCACAACACAACAAAAAGGAATGACCACAATTGGCCAGCCGCCGTACTTTGTGCGCTCATGCGTGGCTGAGCAGGCGCTGTGTGTGGCAAAGCGTACTAGAATCAAGCAAAAAAAAAAAGAAAACAAAATGACGATGTGGTTTGCTCTGTCGAAAATTGCTTATTGCGGAAAAAGTGCGTTTTGCAAATGAAAATGCATATCTGCCATATAAACTATTCAGTGTCTCCTCTGCCCGACGGAGCACGAAGGGTGGATACCTTCGATGTAATACACGGTTTTAAAACCATTTCCTGATCATCCTGTCGTCAAATTTACCTCTGAAAGAGACTTTTTCAGGAGGTGCTAACAACGATTGGCGAAGCTCTCAAGTTAGTCGTAGTGATGATTTCAAGCTCTAAATGGCAGGAAGTTTTTTCTAATGAAAGCTACGTCCACCAATGTGGCTAGAATAAAAATAACTTCGGAGAGTCATTGCATTAAGACGGGTTGGCCCTATATGGGCGCCTACCTTTATGTGATCCATCAAACGACTACTTAGTAGAGCTAGCGTCAAAATTTATGCTACATTGAAGAGTCTCTTAATGAATTTTTTTATGGAACTTTTTGCAGGGACGGCCTGCAGGTTCTGTGGTCTGGTGTTTCCTTAAATGTGCTATAGACATTACCACTTACCTAATAATACGAGCCTCGGATAGAGGTTAATAACACACCTACATAAAGTCCCAGTAGCTGCCGAAGCCAATCCGAATGCTGTGAGTCACTTGGGGTCTGTAACCTGGCCTGTGATGCTTGGGTGCTCTACAGCAATAGTCAGACCAATACTGCTCTATGGCGCTTTGGAATGGTGGAATGCCGCAAAAAAGTCCTCATACCTCGGGCCAATGGAGAGGGTTCAGCATCACGGGAGCGCTGGGATCCACTCCCATGGCTGCTCTTGAAAAAATCATCCTCCAGTTTAGTGCCCACTGACCTATTCGCGGAAAACCGTGCTGCTAAATCCGCAGGTAGATTAACGGCCATAGGGGAATTAAATTTCAGAACCTTGGACACAACTTAATTGGGGCGGGAAGTACAGGCATCGCGGACTACATGGCACCTAGCTTTAAGAGGGAACTAAGGTCTCGCACAACGATTGAGGAGGAGGAATGTCGCGGACGGCTCTTAAATGGTAACGGGAGTGGGTGCTGGGATTTACTGCCAGCAACGGAACGTCATGCGGACAGTAAGGTTACCTGACCTTTGCAGCATATTTCAAGCAAAGGTTTTCGCAATGAGGATAACAGCAGAGTTAGCCTACACCGAAACGACATTCAATGCAAAAGCAAACTTATATGTAGGCAGTCAGGCGGAAGTTAAGACAGTTACTTGTCGGTCGATGTCCTGCACTGCCAAAAATAGAACTAAAGTCCTTGGGAGCCTACCAATTTGAGAAGTTAGAGGACAACACAAAAGTAGAGCTGAAATTTATATTGAAAAAGCGTTGACATCCATTGTGATGTCAACTTTAACGCTAGATAGAAGGCCCATCGTGTTACCACAGTCTCACACCGTTCACCGTACACCCTCCTGAACCATTTCGAGTCACTGATGAATCTCATCAGGCATCAGCGTCGATATTTGAATTCTCATTAAGGCTAGTCAGGAGTGGTAACCCCAGATGCCTCTGCCTACTTCTACACAGTGTGGGTCATTTGCACCGGAGATGTAAGATCGTTTTTGCTTCTTTGTTGTTCCTAAAGATTCTGCAAAATTTTCGAAAATGCACGACAAGCCTTTCCGCATGTTTTTCTATTAGACAGTACCCGGTTAGAGACCCTACAACGTTAGAAATATCGTCTTTTCTCAGAGAGTAAATGTTTCGTGTCCGCTTCCGATTCCATTTAGGTCAGGTCTGTCTGCAATTTCGACAAGCCGTTCTTTGACTTCATTTTTTGCCTGCTTGTTTGTCTAAAAATTCGCTAACTAGCAGCTTGAAAGTGGCATACGGTATACCAAAGCCATCTTTACCAGGATTTGCCTTGCTCTATGTCCCTATGACCACGGACCCCAGTGAAGTGAATTGTGCTCTGCTTGGCATTTTCCCGTAGAGATAGGTGGCAATCCAGCGCAATCTTTGAGTAAAACGTCGTAGAGCTCAGGGCTTTGATTGCAGCCTGGCTATTCATAAAAATGAAGACGCCACTTCCTAGAATATTGATTCTAAGCTTCTCTAAAGCCTCCATGTTAGCTAAAATCTAAGTTTGGAATATACTGCTAGTGTTTGGTGAAATGCAAGAGAACGGTTTCGTTAGAAAACTCCTCCTCCCGCCTTAACGTCGAATTTTGAGCCATCAGCATAGATGGCGATACCAACAGGTGGAGTGTTAATATCTTCTTTCCATTCCTTACTGCTTGGATTCTTGTGCAAAAATTTCTTTACGGAACCGAAATTAAAGCACAACGGTCTGTATTGATCGGCATAAAGCAAAATTTATTTAAAATACAGGAGTGTCCCTGGGTTTCAGGTTGTCATTGGGATGCATCTCTAAAGCGAGGGGCAGCGCTCGCTGCCATCTGCTGTCCTGTTAAATCCAGTGGAAGGAAATCTAAAATGGCGTTCAGATTATCGTTTAGCGTGGTTCTGAGCGCTACGCTTATGCAGATCGTCGTTTTACAGCTTGGTCAGCAGCCTGAGGTTGAGTTCTTTTTCTAATGCCGGTCACCATACGACTGCAGTAGAATTGGTCTAATGACTGTCATAGATATCCGCAGATAAATCCGCGGATTAAGGACCCATTTCTGACCTATGATCCTTTTACAAGTATATGTAGAAGCCTTCTCATAAGGCTGAACTATATTCTCCTTCCAGTTCAGTTCTTATCTAAAATAATGTATAGAAATATGGATTTTGTAACAATATTAAACTGGACGCCGATTTTTCTTGAGCAAAGTTGAATCGCCTAATCGCCTAGAAAATCGCCTCATGCAAATCCAGCTTTAAGGCATTAGAATGTTAAATTGCATAAGTTTTTGTCACATATACTCCTACTCGTAATGATCGTATATTCAGCACCAAATGCGCACGAAGAACACCTTTTCTCACTTATGTATGTAGTTTTCTTAAAAATTTGGTTTGCAAAACATGCCTTTTACTTATGCCTATGTATATATGCAAACAGAATTACGAATATAATTTAAAGCTCCGTTAGCTGCTTTAAGCATTTTATGGTTACATTTCACCTCAAGTACGATGCTTTTTGACTGATTATGGTCGCCACTCAGCAGTTTATTCAGGTCGATGTTATTTCAAGAATCGAACTCCGCTTTGCGGCTCATTGATTTTTGGCCCCAAAATACTTTGGGGTAAGCAACCGCCGAGTACAGGCATAAATCTATGAAGAAAATATATTGGGTTTACATGTGTGTGTATTGTTGATGTGGGCAATATCACTCTTTAATTCACCCTTCCCCATACAACGAACAACAACTAAAAGCAAAAGATTTCGATTCATTTTGAGAAAATTATTTCTAAAGTTTCCTTGTAGTATGTAGGTTTGTTTTCATGCCACATGTATTGCCGTCGGCACACACGCACTTACCTATACCTAATACGTAAAAAATATGCAAGTATATATATATATATATTCTTGCATTTTTTATATGTGTACATTCTTACACTTTTAACTTTCTTTTGCTAGTGAATTTTTTTTTCGTTATTTTTCGTACTGTTTTACTGGATGGTGGCCCTGTGGCTTCAACCGCAGCACTTTATCATTCCTGACCGTCTATCCTTTTTAGTTGCTGCTGGCAGAAAGGCTCGCGAGCGTACTTGTACTAAAACCAAAATGGTTGCACCATAGTACATACATCAGTACATATAGATATGGAAATGTGTGTATGTTAAAGCAAGGCAGTATGCTATACGCGCATTAGCACTCATACAATGTGCATATGTATGTATCTGTATTTACTCTGATGATTCATCAATTTTGTTTGAAATTTAATGTTTCAACTTAAAGCCTTTCGTGTCGTTCACCTTGCATTTGCTTTTTGTCTGTGCTTTTAGTTAGCCTTTTAGCTTGCATTGCTTCGGCTTTTATTCAGATCCAATGACACGAAAACCAAGTGTACTTATGTGCGTATTTAGTAAGCATTGTAAATTTATGTATTAATTTGAATAAGTGAATGATTTTTGTGGGTATTCATTGGTAAGAGGCTTAAAAGCATAAGCGATGGCATTATATACATATATATAATAAATAAAAGAAATGCGTGATATTAAATTATTTACTGCCCAATCCATAAATAAGTCTGCATATTAACAGATTTGGGTGATGAAAAAACCTACTGAAAGCGATAATAATAGACAGAAGCGCAATCTAGGGATTTAAAATGGAATTTGGGCAATTCGGACACCAAGCGTGGAGAAACGCTGAGCCAATTTTTCGAAGACAGCAACATCAATCTTCAATGAAACATCTCATCAGCCTGTTGGGAATTGCGAATTAAAAAAAAATGTTATGTGGTAAATAGACATAGAATACCGTCGCGCCAAAAACAAAGAAAATTATTATCTTCAAAACTTTTAAATGGTTTTTGAACTGAACTTACTAAATATGAGCTTCCACTGTAATTATTCACAAGTGCAGTAAATGGGTAATCATTGAGACACGGCAACCAGAATAATTGTTTTTTTTTGGCCACCTCATACGAGTTTTGCGCGCCAACCGACGATGGCTAATTTGCAAGTTTTAGAAGGCGATTCATGAATAAAATATTTTATGATGGTTTTAGCACTTTTCCGGTTCAAAGTGGAGTAACTATTTAAACTTCCTATGTACGAGCGGGAATCAAATAACCAGCTGACTTAAAACTTTTTTTATTAAATTTTGGTTTTAAGTATAAAATTTGTAGCTAAATTGAGACCGTTAAAATTTAAATGTAAGCTGTGATACAACGACAAACGAAAATCCCAATATTTAGTCATCTCTTATAACTGTGCAAAGCGCATGCCTAACAAAAAAGAGAGCTACATCTAAGCGATTTGCCGATGCTATTCGACCTACTGGCATCGTGGAGTGCTCAAAAAAAATCTGAAAACAGTTTGTTGTTAGATGTTGATGGCAGTGGAGCTGATGTTGACTGCTGCTTAGCCCGACATTTTACGTATTCAATGAGACTTCCAAATTAATTGTATTATTTAATTTTTTCTTTACAACCTAATTTTTGCATTTCTCTTTTTTTTGTTGTAATATTTAAAAATAAGTATATTTAAAGGACTTTTAAGGAACGATATTAGTTATTTTATAAGTTTTCTCACTATTAAAAAAATATTATCTTATTTTGAAGTCTATGCATAATTTTATGACATTATGATTGTTACGAAGTCTTGTGAATCCCCTTATCATGAAGTTTCAATTAGCAATTAAAACCCTATTTATAGTAATTTAAAGTCTTTTATAAGCTAACACTATATAAGAAAATTATTATTTTATTAAGAAATTATAAGAAAAGGAACCTTTAATCACTTTATAATATATAAAGTTTATATATCGAAAATTTGTATGAAAATGTCACTTGACAAAGCTCTTTCATTTTTTTTTTATCAAATAAGCTCATAAAAATGTATTACAGACGTAGGTTTTTTAATACTGAAATTCACGTAAAAATAGTGATCAACTCTTTTGATGAAAATTCTCCATCTTTGTATTATTTTTTATACGGTGCTCCATATAACCCCCAACTATGCTGAAATAGTAACTCATAGCCCAGTAGCTTTGGCATCCTTTTAATTAATAAAGTTTGCAATGAATAAATTTGAATTTTGGTTGGTCCTTTACTCTCCGAAAGCTAATCACTTTGGATGTGGCGGTGTTGCACTACTAAAGCTATTGTCACATCCAGAATCACTATCGTTTAAAGCAAGGAATGAAACCGATTCAAAATAACGTTCCGGTTTGGG
>NW_016168642.1:0-142 GCF_001687245.7 Rhagoletis zephyria
AAAAGCACTTCTACCAACGCTTGGCTTACCAAATTTATGCCAATTGATACAATTTTGCGATTTAAATTAATTTTCAATAACGTAAATAACAATTCGTGCTGAAACGAAAATCGCCTCGTCTGAATAGGGATGGCAACTTTTT
>NW_016168642.1:7420-9916 GCF_001687245.7 Rhagoletis zephyria
TGTAGCTGCCAGGTTCGATACTCGGTTGGAGCGATTGCGAAACATTTTTTGTTTTTATTATTTATTTTATATTTTTTTATTTTATTTTATTTATATATTTAATTTTACTTTATTTTATTTTCATTTGCTTTATTTTATATCACATTTCTTATTTTACTATTAGTTAATTTAAATTTTTAGAAATGAATTTTGTTAAAAATTCAACAACAACTAACTGAAAGTAACGTAAAAAAAATATAGAACTTATAAAAAAAATAATGAAAAAGAAATAAAAGAAGTATACTGGTGGTATATAACTTCGATAAAAAATCTGAAGATGTTTGAATTGTCGATGCTTGAGAATGTTTCGAAATGTAAGGAAATATTCGTGAGTAGGGNAACTTTTCAATTGCGAATTAATGTCAGTGACGTTAATTCCATTGATATTATTGCACGTCACCAACACTCAAAAGGTCTTAGCAATTTTTTTTAAATCGGACAGCTAACACGCTGACCTCCCACGTAACGGTATTTTCGAAAGATACAAACTCTATGAAATTCCACTTGTATTCTTGCTAAATTTCTCAGGTTTGCATTTAGAAAAATATACATATGAGCAGAAAATTTGATTTTTAAAAAATAATTACATTTTTATTAAAAGGTCGTGGCTATGGTCCGGTTGAATTTGAGCCATATTTTAACTAAAACCTAAGGGATAGAAATGGATTAGGCAAGGATTAAAGACAAGAGCCACTGACCAGTAGTAACCGTTTTTATTTTTCCAATTTTAAATTGTGTCGTTATTGCACAGGACCATCGATATATAACTTCGATAAAAAATCTGAAGGTGTTTGAATGGTCGATGCTTGAGAATGTTTCGAAATGTAAGGAAATATTCGTGAGTAGGGTTCTACGACATTTTAAAAACAAGACCTGAACTACTTCGTCATATAGCTGCAAAGGAGAAATATTTTATCAAGGGTGGTTAAAATAGGGGAAATTTGCCCAAAGACGTGCAAACTCCACGGGATTTATTCCAAAAACAGAATTTATTTATTGAAGTGAAACTTCTTTAGCGGCGGTTGGTTGGTTGGGAGTAAATTGGCAAATTCAGAGGAAATTGTACACGGAAATGGTGCAACGGAAATGGCGCAACGGAAATGATGCAATGGAAATAGTTGGGGCTGAAACAAGTGCTTTTTGAGTGTATACACACGGTATTAATATAACAAAAACTTGNTAGGGGAAATTTGCCCAAAGACGTGCAAAATCCACGGGATTTATTCCAAAAACGGAATTTATTTATTGAAGTGAAACTTCTTTAGCGGCGGTTGGTTGGTTGGGAGTAAATTGGCAAATTCAGAGGAAATTGTACACGGAAATGGTGCAACGGAAATGGCGCAACGGAAATGATGCAATGGAAATAGTTGGGGCTGAAACAAGTGCTTTTTGAGTGTATACACACGGTATTAATATAACAAAAACTTGCTAATAAAAAGTTAAAGAATAACACTTATAAAAACACCAATACAAGAAAAGGATAAAAGCAAAGGTAAAAATTAGGGATGTGCCGGGTATCCGGTAGATATCCGGAATCCGGCCTATCCGGCCGTTTTTTGGTTATCCGGTTATCCGGCCGGATACTGGCTAATATCCGGCCGGATTCCGGATATCGATTATAGAAGATTCAATTTAGAAATTTAACCCAGATTTTGTATTTTTGTAATCCAATTTAATAGTATCTAATTAGTAATCAAAGTTAACAATCTTTATATTTTTCATTACGAAAATAAGCATTTCCGCATTATCGGGCAACCACCTATTTCTATTTTCAACATAAATGTTACCCGATGCACTAAATACTCTTTCCGAGTTCNTACCAATACAAGAAAAGGATAAAAGCAAAGGTAAAAATTAGGGATGTGCCGGGTATCCGGTAGATATCCGGAATACGGCCTATCCGGCCGTTTTTTGGTTATCCGGTTATCCGGCCGGATACTGGCTAATATCCGGCCGGATTCCGGATATCGATTATAGAAGATTCAATTTAGAAATTTAACCCAGATTTTGTATTTTTGTAAT
The DNA here is from genome assembly GCF_001687245.7 of Rhagoletis zephyria. NCBI lineage: Eukaryota > Metazoa > Arthropoda > Insecta > Diptera > Tephritidae > Rhagoletis > Rhagoletis zephyria. The sequence continues at coordinate 9,482 of NW_016168642.1, forward strand.
CCAATTTAATAGTATCTAATTAGTAATCAAAGTTTCCGCATTATCGGGCAACAACCTATTTCTATTTTCAACATAAATGTTACCCGATGCACTAAATACTCTTTCCGAGTTCACTGAGGAAGGTGGCGCGCAGAGATACTTCATTGCCAGTGTAAACAAATTTGGAAATTCTTTGCGGCTATACTTCCACCAAGTTAAGGGATCTTCTTGTCTGGATATAAGAGGTAGCTGCAAATATTTCTCTATTTCTAGTTCATAAATCGCTGCCTTTTTTCTTTTACGTTCGCTGCCTTGTTTACCAATCGTTTGGCTATCCATATCTCTAGAACTTTAGAATCAGCATCAGAGCCGTTGGCGATTTCCTCAAAGCATTGCCAAATATCCTCGTGAGCTCGATCTTCGATGGAAGCTTTCACTATAGTTCGGCATTTTTCA
>NW_016168642.1:9935-10769 GCF_001687245.7 Rhagoletis zephyria
GGTTTCTCCATGCTAACTGATTTATAATTTCGAATTAGTTCATCAACAACCCAGTTTTTAGCTTTATTGGCGTCAGAAAAAAAAAACGAGTTTTGAAACGTGGGTCGCAAAATGTTGCAATAGTGCAATAGCATTGTCGTTGTTGAATGTTTAGTCCTATAATCAAGTAAATTTTTTTATTAATAGTTTTTTACGAGATAGTTGTTTATATTTTGTGTTTGACATTTCTCCTCTATTTCTCAAGAGTAATCGATCAGGTTTGCTGAAGGAAAAGTTATCGTTTTAGTACAAGATTAATAGGGACCTTACACGGGCAAATTGTTTGGTCAAACTGCGTGCATGGGTTTAGTGAATTTTGTATGTATGACGTGTATTTAGTTTCTAACAGCTCAACCTAATATTACCGGAGTCAGTTTTTCTACGTACGCACGCAAGTTTTTCACATTTGATTAACCGAAATCAATTTGCGTGCGTAATTTCTCAGAGTTGCATTTCTGTCATATATACAGAAGTTGAGCAAAAGTTGGTCATAAATGCAGAATAGCTCCGATTCTCAAATTTAAAAAAACAAAACATATGGGGATCGATAGATATAATTGCGGTGAGTATAACGCTATATTTATTTTTTGCGGGAACAACAATTTCAAAAGTTATTAAGGGTCAAAGTTCAAATTAAACAATTTTTTACACAATAATTTAAATAAAAACACATAATTGAACAAGGAAAAAGTATACGACTTAGTATTAGTATTAACAAATGAATACAAAGCTTTCTTAAGCTTCTCTTCAACTTCATCCAAAACGAAAAACTGAAATTTGATGGGTTTTTTGAAG
>NW_016168642.1:10794-18884 GCF_001687245.7 Rhagoletis zephyria
AAAAAGGCAAAACAAAATAGCGAAAAAGGCAGGAAAAGGCAAAAAAAAGGTATTGCCAAAAAAGCAAAATAAGGCCCTAAAAAAAACAGAAAATACGAAGAACAATCAAAAAATATATTTATTTTAGAAATTTTTATATTGCCAGTAAAAAGAGAAAAACTATGAACTAGTTTCATTATATGAAAAATTTGTACTTTGGCTTTTTGACTATTTTATCCTTTCGAGTTTCTAACTCATAAAACTTTAATCTGTATAGTTGTAGTAACATTGAACCACAAGATGCATTTTGAAGTTTTCTGGCAGCATTTTCATTCGATTTTCGGGAAGAAAAGCCTTGAATGTATTAAATGAGCGCTCGACGTAAGTTGATACAAATGGAGCCCAATTTAAATATAGAACGTTTGAAACGTTCATATTTTCAGGAATAAGGGCGTTTTCCTCGCCCTTTACAATTTTATACACACCCCTTATTGTCTTCAAGCCTACGTTAGCTGAGAAAACGGCTTTGAATTTTTCCAACACCTTATATAAGCCGCATGGGCATGTGTATATTTTTTAATCTTAAAAAAAAATTTTAATTGCTATAATCACTTTTTTAAAGGTAGAAAAGGCAAAAAAGGGCAAATATCTTAAAAAAGGCAAAAAAAAGGCAAATATCTTAAAAAAGGCAAAAAAAGGCAACATCAAAAGTGTATACATGGAATCAGGGAAAGCTAAATCGTGGACATTCTTAATCGAATATAATCTATCTCTTTAGCAGAAAAAAAGGCAATTTCCATAAAATCCGTTCCCTGGTTATAACCAATAATAACTGATCGCATGTCATTAAATCATAGGTGACAATGTGAATAGGTTTGACCTCCCGCTGAACACCTGTGCAACGGTGCGTTTGATGCATAGACATATCAAAATGTTTGTCCGCCTTCTCCTCCAATTAAAGCTCAGTTTGTCTAGGCTTATTTTACGATACTTAACTTAATTTAATATTTGGTTATATGAGAAAATGTGTTTGCGGTTAGTTAAAATTTAACTTACCGTAAGAAACTGAAGAGCCTAAAGATTTTAGATTCTTAAGTTACGGCTTTACGGAAATTGACAACGGTGAGAGAATCAGGCCTGTCAGTTTTTAATATTTCTTAAAATTAAAAAAACCCAATTTTTTGGTCATACATTTTTTGATGTGGCATTTTAGGTGGCGAACTATCAAACAGCTGGAAAAGAATATATAAAAACTAAATACTTCCCCTTCTGGCTTAAGTTTACGTGTCGAGTAATCATTGACGATTTCTTACGGTAAGTTAAATTAAGTTAAGTTTTGACTAACTGAGCTGAATTTTTAAGATGATTTTAATACTATTCAAAAAAGCCGAAGCACATCTTAACAGTAACAATTAGAATGAACCGGGTGAGATTTGAAGAGTAGGCAGCTCTTTTGACACAAGATATTTTTTTGCCTCTGAGTGCCGGTGGATAATACGCTGAAATAACAGGGATTAAGAATGGAAAATCCAAATTTCATAATAAACATTTCAGGTATCACACGGTCAAAAATAAAATTTGTTTATGTTTTAAAAGACCGCAGTGTATATTTAAATTACCACATAATTCATGAAACTTCCTTCTGGGCTTTAGAGTTTGTTTGATAGGAATTGTAGACAAAATTTAGCAAAACGAAGAAAACTTATACGTTTAAGCAATTAGGAAAAATGTGTAAACTTTTCTTAATCGAAGCAAAATGGCAACCTCTTTTTAATGCTCTTTTCAATCCATGCTTATATCTGTGAAGGAAAGATTTCAACAGGTGTAAATTTTTTTGCAACTTGGAATTTCTGGTTAAACTAAACAGAAATCAAAAGAAAGAAGAACATTACTGTATATTGAAAGATAGATTAACAGTTAGCTTTAAATTTGATGTTAATATAAATTTATTGTGCGTTGAAATATTAAGTATACAACCTACATAGATGTGTATCTCGAAGAAGGGCATCCCAATTTGCCACAGAGCGAGGACGAGCCGGTCTGGTGAAGTCGTTTGAGTAATCTCGAAACGTTTGGGTGAAATCGAAACGAAGTCGAAACGAAGTCTTTTTAACCGACTTCAAAAAAAGGAGGAGGTTATCAGTTCGTCTGGATTATTTTTTTTATGTAAGTTACCTCATAACTTTGGACCCCGTTAATCGATTTATTTTTTCATCGGAAGGGTGGTACCTCAAGTGTGGTCCCGTACTAATTTTGTTTAGATCCGATAATTGGATCATGAAGAAATTAACGATAATCTTAAACTTTTATATGAGAACTGAAGTCGGTTTTGTTTTCTGCTTAAAAATTGCTTATTTTCCATACAAAATGCAACTTTCTTAAGACTTCGTTTTTCTCATCGAATCGAAGTCGTTACAGCGTCGGTCTGGTGAAGTCGTTTGGGTGAACCCAAAACGACGTCAAATCGAATTAATTTTTTCCAAACTAAATTTTTACTATATTACACTAAAATTTAATCAGCTATAAAACTCTTATATTTTTTCTGTTAATTCATATTGAAATGTTTGAACTTTTTAAAAATGCTTGCCAACTCAGCAAGCAGTTTTTTAATATCGCACACAATTTGAAATTAGATTTGTATGGTTTTTGTTAAAGATTTTGAGCATTGTTTTGCAGTTTGCAGTATATGGTTTTTGCGGTCAGCCGGCAAGTTGTTCACCAGAACTAGTCGGAAACGACGTCGTTACGAAGTCGTTTTGCAAATAGGGAGGCAACACCAATTAAAGCATTAAACTTCGTATTTTGTTAAATTTACCAATGACTGTAACTGTAAATACATGTTTGTATTCTTTCAATAGAAATAGGGCACAAAATTCAGAATAAATTTTATTTTATTTTTGTCAGGGCTCCAACGTATGATTCGGCCGGGGTGTCCAATGGGTTAAGGCCGGCCCTGGCCAATCCTATACGCCCCTGTAAGGTTTCATTTCAGTCTAGCCTACGACTGATAAATTTCGGCAATTCTACCCTTGATGTCCCTGCGCGAGGCACCCATGTCCATACGTGGGATACATTCAGAATGAAGCCGTACCTCGCTGGTTTGTCCACTTATCGTACTAGTGCTTTATAAAAAGTGGCAAGTTCGGTACGAAAATGAGACAGTTTAGGTTTTTAAAAAAAAAAAGTTGCAGCTGATTCTATTGGCTGTTACTACCGACCTTCAAATCTACCCGGAGAATTTTTGCAAATAGGCCCTTTAAATGCTAGGGAAAAATATTTTGCTGAGTTTTATCCTTAATATAAAATCTCTCATCACTTCACAAATAAGTAGTTCATCCATGCGTATAGCACTAGAGTTGATAATAATGAAGAATGTTCCTGTTGGAGGGATGGATAAAAATTTATTTATTTTTTTTATTTTATTATTTTTATTTTTTATGAATAATCAACTAAAGAAATATTTTTTCGTAATCTGTCAGCCTGGTAGAAATAATCTCCAAATTTTTCACCATTTACCTCACTGTACGGCAGTTCGTTTTTATAAAAATCTTTTCCATGTCATAAACACCCTCGAAGATTTGCGATTGCCCGTCGAAGGGCGGCCGCTGTTAGAAAAAAGAAAAGGAATCTTGGTAGTGAATGTGCGGCATGTATGTATATTAGGGTGGTCAAAAGCAGTAAAGCTGGAACTGTAATGCTCTCACCCCCTAGTATTGTTATATATCGAAACGAAATATACGCCTATTTATTTTTATTTTGAAATCAAAAAATATTTAGAGGTCGCTCAAACCGCCCAAAGTTTTCCATGTATTTTTATATGGGAAAAAAAACTTTTCGTAGAAATGGTATAGAATTCTTGTAAATCAATACTTTTCGATCGGAAAACTCTGGCTCTCTTCAAGAGACTTTCAATAATAATACCCAGTTCTTTATTTACCCATTTTTTAATACTAACGATTTTTATTGTTTCGCAAATTGCATTTTTCGGGGTTTTTATCGATTTTTGGCGGACCTATAAATTATAGTTGCGATGAAAAAATGGTTAAATAAACAATTGGGTATTATTACTGAAAATCCGATAGAAAAATATTGATTTTTAAGAATTATATAACGTTTCTACCAAAAGTTTTTTTTTCTCCCATATTAAATTCATGGAAAACTTTGGGCGCTTTGAGAGACCTCTAAATATTTTTTTATTTCAAAATAAAACAATATGGAAATATTTTTTTCGGTATAGAACAATCCTAGGGAGTGAGAGCATACAAATTCCGGCGTTATTTTTCCCACATGCATTTTTAGACCACCCTAATGTATATGCAACCAGTTATCTAATATTTAGAACTTGTACAAAATTTTTAAAAACGGAGTTCAATTAACCATATACATACATACATCTATATGTACTTAAATATATGATTTTCTTCATATTCTAAGTAAAAACATCCTACATATCCTTACAACGCAGTGTTATTTAACTAGAGCGTGACGAATTTCTGAGAATTTTCGATTTCTCTTCGCTGTGTGTAGCTGCCACAACATTAAACATTTTAACATCACATATGCACCATTTACCTCACTTTGCAGCATGCTGCGCGCATGATGTAATGCACATTTGTTACCCTTTCGCACTTTCGAATTTCAACAAAGACAACAAAAAGTTAAAAGGCCGCCAAAACAACTTTGCAATGCGCTACTGTTTCTTGAACTGGGTCACTTCTTACGAAAAGTACCAAAAATATGCGACCGGAAATATTAATGTGAATGTTGAAATGGTCGATGTAGTTCATTGGAAATCTATAGGTACGTTTTCTGTTGTCTCTCAATTGGCTATTGCCTGTTTAACCAGTACGACACCTATTGTTTTATCTTGCATTATCGCGTCTTGTCGATGCGTAGTTGCGCTTTTGATTTCTTACCGAAGCCAACATATTTGTAAATTTTACAGTTAGCGGATTATTGAACGAGTTTTGCCATAAATAAAAATTTTTTTCCATACCAGGTAGTCCAAAAAATAAAACTGCGTTGCGAGTGGCATAGTTTTGCATCATTCCGTTTGAATTAGTAGTTTTATTTTGAGAGAATACTCAATCAAACCCAGTCCACAGTTGTTTGCTTCTTTAAACCGTTGGGAACTGCTATTTGTTATAGTAAATGACTTTTGTTGTAAAATATGACTTACTTCTTCAAAATTGGAAACACAATAACCCAAACATCAAGGACGAAATATGACAAAACCTAAAACTAACCTAAACTAAGTAAGTTTCTATTTGATAACTAGCCTATACCCGTGGGTTTCACTCTTCGTTTTCATACAAATATGCAAAATTATTTGGAAATGTTATATTATATTTCTGATCACATTTTACTATAACTCTATAATTTTTTAAGCGAATTAAGATATTTATGGCGTTAAAAATTTAGGAATTGTATAATATTGCCTGCAAGGTAGACTTTGTAGAATAATATAAAAGATAGCAATCCCCCTAAATTTAAAATGGTTCCAGAGATCCGCAGCATGAACATGTTTCCGGGAGGTGCCACGCCCAGATTTTAATATTTCCAACTTTAAATCATTCAATTAACTTTAAATTCTCCCATAGTTATGCATCATGAGAATTTAAGTTCCATTCATTATCCATTTGTTAAAATTTTACTACTCTATCTTAAATACTTGCCGAGATTTACTGTGTGAAAGTTTGGATTATATGAAAGAGACCACAGAACCTTTTACAATATACATATGCATTATGAAAGTGTCAATACGAATGGGAGGCGGCGCACCCACTTTACAAATAACCAGCACGAGTGTAAATAAATATAATATAAGATGTATATAAATATAAGATGTATTTCGTATAACCTTCTACCAGGTTCCAGTGCTCTACTGCCAAAACTTCCAGAAATACACGCCCCCTTTTCTAATAACTCTCCATGAGTATGGAGTTGATTTATACCACTTGATACCAAGTTCCGGTACTCATCTGTAAACAGTTCCAGATTGTGATTTACACAATTTTTTATTTAATTTTAATTTCTTTTTATATTTTTGTTATAAAGTAAAGTACAAATATAAATAAATATATTGCATTCATTCCTTAAGGGCTGTTTGCAGCTCTCAAGAAAAACCCAAAATTCATATAAAATAACTCACAAGAAATGGAAAAGAAACTTTCTTCAATCAAAATTTCTTAAGCAGGTATCATATGATTTGTACATTTCTACAGATTTATACATTTTCACAGTTACAGAGTGGTGTTGTTTGAAAAGTTGTTATTGAGTTGAATTTATTCTCGATAAAAATATCTAGACCAGTGTTGTCGTTGAGAATTTTCAGAAAGTCGCAAAAAAGGGGTCATTGACGAAAAAAAGTGTCACCATATTATTTTTGCTTTTCTTTAAATACTAGTAGAAAAATAAATCTGTTGAATTTAAAAAGAAAATAGCGGGACAAGGTTTGCATAAAAGAGGAAGAGTTGTATTTCCCTTAAAAGTTTTAAGTGATACATTTTTTAGAACTTACAGGAGGAAATATTTTTAATAGCATGTTCCTGTTAACATTTCCTAAAAAAATCTCTGAAAAAGGGCAAAAGTCGAACATAATTTTGGAAAAGGGTCAAAAAATACAAATTTTCAAAAGGTCGGGCAAATGGTATCTATTGACGCTTAAAAGGGTCAAATTGTCCCTTTAGTCGCACAACGGCAACACTGATCTAGACAACACCACTCTGTTACTGCCAAAATAAACAAATCTGTACAAATGTACAAATCGTGTGATCCCTGTTTTTTTTTTATCAGTTTGCACCTCCCAAGAAAAAAATGCNTCTGTTAACATTTCCTAAAAAATCTCTGAAAAAGGGCAAAAGTCGAACATAATTTTGGAAAAGGGTCAAAAAATACAAATTTTCAAAAGGTCGGGCAAATGGTATTGACGCTAAAAAGGGCCAAATCATCCCTTTAGTCGCACAACGGCAACACTGATCTAGACAACACCACTCTGTTACTGCCAAAATAAACAAATCTGTACAAATGTACAAATCGGGTGATCCCTGTTTTTTTTTTATCAGTTTGCACCTCCCAAGAAAAAAATGCTTCAATATTTATTTCTTCAAGAAAATGTACAACAAAACAAAAGCAAAGTAATTTTTCAACCAACAGAAATAATTACAAATAGTTCATGTGCCTTTTCTTGAGAGCTGCAAACAGCCGTTTAATTGATATTTGTGTTAAAAAAATCTATAAAAATAGAGTATCTACATGAAATTAAAATTTTTAAATTTAAACAAAAAACAATTTTGTAGCTGCTCTTTTGACACATTCAAGAAAAGAAAGAAAGCTAGTATAATAGGCATGTTTTATTCAACCATCACAAGCAAATAGCTAAATCTGGGTCAAATAAAACGAAATTAGCTTATTTCCTATGTTAGCCTAGTTTTGACAGTTGTTTGACTGCAAATAGTGTCAAAGTAAGTTTTTGTCTGTTTCTGATTGGCTGAAGGAGAAAATTTCTGATGCTGAATGGCAATGCCTCTTGTTCAATATACAAGCCAAGATAGCTTTTCATAAGCCAATATAATTATGTTGGGTAAGTCCTCCATACAAAATAAGCTAGTAGCTTAAATTTCTTGACAAATAAAACACGGCTAATATTAAATTCAACGAACAAATATTTTCTATGTCAACTAAGAACTCCATATAACGTAAACAAACCTAATTTCAAATTGATAGTATTAAAAAAAACGAGTTGATGTTAGTTGGCCAGATCGGGTATATCGCGTCTATATGATATAGTTACCAGATTTCTGTGGACAAAAATGGGGGCATTTCTAAAGCATCGAATCAAAACGTACAATTTTGTTTTTAGAATAAAAAATACATAGTATCGTTTAATACAGTTTAAAATAAAACAAAGAGAAACGAACTTGAAAAATTATCACAAAAATGTATACATGCAATATATCGCACGTTTAATAATACATACATCGATGTTATTCAAAATTTACGTTTTTGGAGAATTCGTCATAAAATTAATAAGCTTGATAAGGGGATAAGTTGTTCGTAACAGATGACTAAACTTCCCAAGGATGGCGAACATATCGCACGTTTAATAATAT
>NW_016168643.1:0-18883 GCF_001687245.7 Rhagoletis zephyria
CAAAAAATTACTTCAAACAGAAAATTCGCGTTTGCTTAGAAAAAAAAAATAGGAATAATAATGACAGTCTACAACTTTTTAACAAAAATTTTCGGTACTATTTGGCGCGGTTTTTCTAATGAGTTTAATTTTGTCTACTAGGTTATATAAAAAAGGCGGGCTCTTAGCATATTTTAGGAAACAAAAACTACTAATTGTTTAACATTAGGTTATATCACTCCGCAACGCCCTGGGTTCAAGCCCTGGTCAAAGCAACATCGCAAAAAATATAGAAAAAAGGTTTTGTTCTTAATAGCGGTCGTCGCTCGGCAAGCAATGGCAAACCTCCGAGTGTATTTCTTCCATGAAAAACTGCTTCTCATAAAACTGTAGGTCCCTCCGCTTTGTGTGAAAACATCAAGGCACACGCCACAAATCGGAGGAGAAGCTCGGCCAAACACTAACATATGTGTAAGCGCCAATCTAATATTATTATATTTTATCATGAAAAAGGTTTGTAACTACGACGAACAATGCGGACCTTAAGGGTTATATACATACGTAAATGATTTCGCACAAGCTGCTCCCTACAACCAACCAAAACCTTATACATATGTACATAATTCCTTTATTTGTAACTCATTTGAAAAGCGACGTATAGCCGAAGAAAAAGTTGCAGACTAAAGTTCAAGAAGCAGCTAAAATTCGTTTAACAGAGGGATCGACTGCGCAAATAAAATATTATAGACGCAGAGTTATCTGAATCGCGCCCGCTTGCGCCATCGCAAGTGATAATTTTTTCTGTGCGAAATTGATAGCAGCTAAAATACTGCATTATTCAGATGTAAAAATATGGCAAATGTTAAAAATAATGTAAAGGCAGTAAATAAAATGTGAAAACATGACAATTGGCTTTCGCAAAACAGACTCTTCTGCTTTTTTTGTATATTCAAATGATGAGTATATGTGATTAAGTATTTAGTACTTAGAAACGTTGTCCAATTAGCTTGGTTTTGACACAAGCCATTTTCTTAACATACTCAAGCCCCTCCCCCTTAAAATGAGTTACATAATAAAATAAGTATGGTCACATGTACATAAATGGTTTCTTCTGGAAATTCCTAAATTAAAAAGAAGAAAAATATTTACTACATTTCTCGCAGATACATATACCTTTGAGGAGAGATTTCTAAACCAGTTAGTCGTCATAAAAGTACTCCCAAATTCTCCACCGATATTATTTACATATATTCAGAATGCAAATGCTGCTTTGTGACACATTTACCAAAAGTCGCTGGTAACTTCCTGAAGCTCTATTCACTTTGAGTAAAAGATTTCGAAATTTCAATCCGTAAATTCTCTCAAGGATTTGCCTTTTTGCGAAGGCTGCTCATCAATGGTCTTTGCGAATCGGCGCAAGTGCCTTTGTAACATAGCCATGGCTACACTACAGGAGATGAAATGTAACCCAAATTGAGGCTGCCATTTTTATTTTTTTTTGCTATCACATACTTCCATTTTCACTATTTATTACCATTATTTATTACCATTAAAATTTACTATTTATCACCAAAAAATTTGGGGTAAGCTATTTTTAGCGAAAGAGAGGACAGAACCACAATTTTTGGAGAAAGCTAAAAATTCGGAAAAATTTTAGCTTTCGTAGTTTAGCATTTTACCGATAGTGAAAGTTAGAATCCGGCTGCTGGTCGACACAGTTGGCTTTTTGATTTCGAAAAGAACTTCATCAGCAAGAAACGCTATGTTTTCAGATCTAAATNTCCGGCTGCTGGTCGACACAGTTGGCTTTTTGATTTCGAAAAGAACTTCATCAGCAAGAAACGCTATGTTTTCAGATCTAAATATTTTAGCATCATTTTCAAATTGCTTTCCATAATTTTCGTCTTTATTTGATAAATAATTGCAAAAAAGACGCGTTGAGAAGGACCATTTTTTTTTTAACATTGTTGACAACCGAACAAAGGGTTTCTTTTTTTTCGAACATCCAATCAGCCAAACTTCAAACAACTCGCCTTTTGTAATAGCATGATAGCTCAGAAAAAAACCGTTTTTCATTAAAACGGCTAAAAACGGCAAGTTAATAAAATAAAAACAACTCATTACATCTTAGTTTGTCCATTTCCTTTTCCATTTCGTTTGCGAAAGTTAACAAAATTGTAAAAGCTTACATAAAGTCATAAATGGAAATAAATCAGAAAACTTTTGAGGTTATGCAAATAAGTAAGTTTTTTTTTGTAAAAAATTAGCAAACACATGGCTTTCATCCAAGCCGCAGCTGTTGCATATTCTGTTATATGGAAGATCTATTCTAGCAGCCAATGACCGGTGATAGTCGCTACAATTCTAAATATTTCTACACTTGACCTACTTAGCAGTTCTGCTGTGCTTTTTCTGCTAAAGTCAGGCCAAAGCTCTCGTGCTATCTTGAAGTCTGTATCTCTGACCACCTACTCCTTGCCAGTTCCAAAAGGTGCAAGTGGATTTCGTTTGTATTTGTCTTCCATGTCCCTATGGTCCCACACCGGTGAACTCCAGGACATTCTCTAACTAGCTTGGACTCGGTTACAATGGATGATATAGCCAGGAGTGCTGCCTGGTTATTGAGTAAAGAACCGCTCTCTCTTTCCTGGTAGCACTGTTTTTAGTATTTACAGGCTTCACTGTAGACCGATTGACACCAAGCTCCCTACACCGCAGTCCATCTTGGACCCGTCAGTGTAGATACATATGGCTTCCATATCGACAGCTTGGCTCTTTCTTCATTCCCTTCTGCTGGAAACCGCACTTGTACATTCAAGCCAAAATCGAGGCTTGATACCATATAGCCCGTGGTTTTATTTCCTATCCAGTTAAGGCCAAGATTGAGCTATGGTCAAAGGTCCTGATCGCCACAGCTCAGCTATGTGCGTCTTAATTCTGAGTACATTGCGGCTCCTTTAGGCATAGATCAATGGACATCATATTAGGACTACATTCAGTTTTATGAAGGGCAGGATTTCGGTGCCCCAGTTGTCCCCGAGCATGCAGCTCTTTGTAAGCTATTTAGTTTACTGACATTGTATTGTTTGTCTAAGGCTGGCCACCAACTAGGGCGCCGTAGGTTAGGATTGGCCTTATGGAAGCGGTATACATCCACATCACAAGTTTTGGTTTTAAACCCCAGTTTCGATTGAAGATCCGTTTACAAGTATAGTAAGCGATTTTGGCCCTCTCTTTACGTTTTTTAACGTTAAGTTTCCAGTTTAATTTGGTATCTAGAATTACTCCCAGATATTTCGCGGAAATCTGCTATATACTCGGAGAAAATGCTGCTATTAAATTGTGAAATACTTATTCTTTAAAACGCAGTACAAAATTATAATTTTGTAAATTTATTTTTTTGAATGCCATTAATAAATATGCCTCTGAATAGATATGTGCTCATAAAATGTGTATAGTTTGTATGCACGTATGAATATGCAAACTCATGCAAACCGATATTCACGAACTCACTGGCAGAGTTTCCCCAGTTGAACGCGTGCAAGCAATGTAAACAATTTTCCAAATGAGTTTTAAATTCAAATCAGTTATCGGCGTCACGTAGTGACAACATTTTTCAATGCATTCGTTTGAACAGCTTTTTTTTTTTTTTTGAAAGTAAATACTGTTAGCTCACGCAAGCCTCCGCTCTTCTTTCTCCTTTTTTCTTCAATGCCAAATTATTTGCTTGGTTGTGTTTTTTTTTTTTACATTTGTGGCATGTTTTTTGGTTGCGCAAGGCTGAATGCGTGCAAAAGTAAACGGAAGAGAAATAAAAGAAAAGTTGCTAAAGAAAAAGAAAACTAAAAAAAAAGCTAAAATAAAAATAAATTGTGAACATTTACAAATAAATAAAAAAGAAATTAAATTTCAAAAAAACTTTGCCATGCAAATACGAGTGCAAACAAAAAATGCAAAAGTTCAAATCGTAACATATTTTTCGGCGCACATGCCACCGCTGACACTGCTGCTGACATTATCGTAACCGGCGTTGTAGTTGTTGTTGTTTTTTGTTGTTGTTGCTATTGTTGCTGTTCAACCATGCATTTTACAGCATTGACAGCAATGCCACACCGATAGTGGCAATGCCAACAAATCTAATGGCAATGGCAACAGCAACAGCAACAGCAACAGCAGCAAAAACAACGGCAGTGCTCGTTTGGCAGAATTTTATAACAGCTCATGTGCGAAGCGTAATTTCCACGCCAACATTTTCATTTTCCATATGTACATACATGTGAGTGTGAGTGTGCATGTCGTTGCGCACATGAGTTCAAGCAGAAATAGTGGCGATGGCAGTTTGCAAAAAAAAACAATACAATAACAATAGCAACAATTTTTTTTTTTTTTATGTATGTATGTATTTACATCTAGCAACAATATGCAACTACTACTGCCAAATTCAATCACAACAACAACTTTCAAACAATTGCTACCATCACTCGGGTGTTGCTGTGAAAGTTTGCGCCGCTGCCAACAACAACGACTAACTAAATACATAAATATGTAAACCTGCAACAAACAACCAAAATTTTTATGCTTTCGCATTTTGTGTGAATAATAAAAAATGCGGTGCACAAATCGTCAGGAAAAATACGCGACGAGATTTCAAATGTGATTTCTTGTTCTTCCTTTGCACTTCTGCATTGTTGCAGGATTTTTTTTTAAATTTTTTTTTGTTTTTTTTTTGTGTATGGAGCGTGAGGATTTGCAAGTTGGCTGCCTAGCTGCCTACTTTGGTTCGCCTTGCGACCAATTGAAAAGATTAGTTGGTTGACTGGTGCTGATTGAATTGTGATTAAATTGTTTTGTACAAAGTGTTGGGGTGAGTGAGTGTTGTTGTTGGTGGATTTTTATGAGTTGCTTTTCCAAACCAAATATATTTCGGTTTAGTACATACAGTGCCGAACAGAAGTATTGGCACAGTGAATTTTTCGCAACATATGCAAGGCTTTTTATTCTAATTTATTTATTTTTTTTATTTTATTTTTTTTATTTTATTTATTGTATATGTATGTACATAAATACTTTTAATTTTTAGATATGTGCCCTCTTCATAATTGAGTCGGTGAGTTCGAAAACCGTACAAGTCCAAAATCAGTTTTTGCCGTTGACAGTACAATTCACGACCATGTAAGGTTTTTCTCCTCATTTCATGGGTGCAATCAGAACTGGCTAAGTATATAGTACGGTGAAATGTGAGAAAAACCGTACATGGTCGTGAATTGTACTGTCAACGGCAAAAACACACAGTCCCGCCTACTGAACTAAAGAATTATTTCCAAACAAGGATCCCCTCAAGAGGTGAATGGGAGGAGGATTCAGTCCTTATCTCCTACTCTGACTCAGCAGCCATCTACTCCGATGGCTCCAAGCTAGCTCTGAAGGTAGGAAGTGGGATATATTCGCAAGAACTCTCAATTGGTCTCAGTTTTCGTCTGCCATATTTCTGTAACGTTTTTTAGGCTGAACTAACAGCAATCTAAGAAGCTGCTAGATGGCTGATCGATTCTTATATTAATCTACATGCAGTAACTAACTTTTCTGATAGCCAGGCAGCTATCAAAGTTCTTAATTGTGACCAATCTACATAGCAGATTGTCATGCAATGTAGACGTACTCTAAATGAGCTGGCAAGAAGTTACTATACTCAACTTATATGGGTGCCAGGTCATAGGGACATACCGGGTAACTGTATTGCGGACGAGCTGGCTCGGAAAGATACCCTACTGTCTGCGATCAGTACCGCTCGTAATGCGGGTACTCCCCTATCTTCTTGTAAACTCTGGCCGCAGAATAACTTTAACGAACGGGCAAATGCAAGATGGTCAGCGGAGTCCACGTGCAAGATAGCGAGACACATCTGACCTAGGTTCGATAAGCGTAGATCTCGCCCTCTCTTCCGTTTGGAGCGACCAATGCTCCGCCATGTTATTGGAATTATCAACGGGCACTGTCCTATGGGAACCCACGCTACCAGGATAGGTTTGCAGCCAAACGATTTTGTGTGCTCCATCAGAGCTACAATTTGGTTCAATATCTGAGGTAGAAGGAGGGACACTGGGAGTCTTTGATATGGCATCACAATGGCCCCATGGATGAGGGCAGCCAGGATAACCTAACCTAACCTAACCTAAGCTTAGGGAATAAGGCCGTAAGCTCTTTTGCAGTGAATGGGAGACATAGAAATATTCCGTCATCACAATCAGCGAAGGGGTTAGATGTACAAAAAGATACTCATAGATTCAACTTTTTATAGGAACCCAGCAAGAAACCACAGAGTCCTTGCAAAAACGTACACTAACGAACTAGGGATCCCCAAAAGACTCCAGCAATCTTTCAGGAACAACTGTAAGGAATATCTCAACTCCCAACCCAAACGGTCCCCACATTTTGAACTCGATCCTTAGCTGTGGTAGCAAAATATCAGACCATCATAGGCCTGATGGTTGAAAGCATAAAAAAAGTGTAAAAGTAGTAAAGTAAAGTAACCATCTGTTACAATGGAGCTCGGTCTAATTGGTTAGTTTGGGAAAAAGGAGTGCTTCAAGTGAAGCAGGATAATCCAAGTCCTACTTCTCAGACGATCATAAGTTGCCTGCGAAAATAGTATATCTGCTGGACTGAATAAATCTGCTATAGATGAAATAGATGAAGTTTAGAAAAAGGCTCAGCTGGAAGCAGATAAGGCTTGGTATAACCCATCAGAACACATTGTGGAACACTGTTTCACGGTGAAATAACGGCAGTGGTACAGCAGGAAGTAAATACGTCTAGCGAGCAAAAAAACGTTTACATTGACTATCGGGCAAGCAGGAAGGCTCTACTTTCATATCGAATTTCCTATTGTGGCCCTCGTGGTGACCCTCTTGATCCTTGGTCATATCACTGAAAGCACTCAGAGCTAAATTTTGAGGGTCAACTCCTTAGAACTTGAAGGGGTGGTTTCAGCTTTCTGGTTGACATTCCTTTTTTAGTTCGTTTCCCCTGTTGACAACATCCTTTACTCTTGGGCAATGGATCATTGACGATTTTCTTTTGGGTAACGAGCATAATTCCAATATGGTCCCTGAACTACTAGCCCGTAGGTTATGTCCGAGACCGACTGTGATCCAGTTAAGCGATTGTTATGGGTACGCGTATTGCTCATTCAGGCTTCTGTATGTCAGAAAACTCCTCACCCGGAACCTCAAAGGGTTGTGTTCATAGCTGCACTTAATTTGGGCGCCTAGCACAGAAGAGAAATTTTTAATTCGTACAATTTTAAATGTCACAAATACGCTTACCAAGCACATTTGAACAGCTAATTTCTGGCTTGTATAAGAAGAAAAGCTCATTTACGCAATTAAGGATGAACACTACGAGAAGATATCCTTTCATTTTCTGCCCTCTCCTTTAAGAACTAATTTTGCTTAATTGGAGTAAGTACTTGCTTGTAGCAACTCAAAGAAAGCACTTATGCACAGCTACTTAAATACATACTCGTAAGCAAAAAATTACGCATATTTCAAAAGTGGAAATTGTCTAAAATTTTTTTCATGCTCCAGCATATGTACACGTAAGCATTTTTATTAAAAAGCATAGAAGCTGAGAGAGAAGCTTTACGTCTTTGCTACCTGAAAGTATGCAACAAATTACAATTACTACCTTAAGTAGCTGCACATTGCGCATGCATACTCACCTAGTTAGCGTGTAAATTTTGGAATTTTTACATTGACTTTTTTGCCTGCTTTTAAAGCGAGCGTACTTATGTGTGTTTGTGCGCCCTTACAAATCGAGTTGGAGTTCCAGTTAATTTCTTTTTTTTTTTTTTTTTTTTTTGCCATTCAAATGACAAAATGAACGCTGTTCTGCTTCTGCACGCTGCTTGCCCTGCTGCCGCTCGCTGTGTATTATTAGCTGTCCTGTGACTTTATACCTGGTCATATATTTTCTCATATTCCCTTCATTTTTTATTTTCTTTCTTCCATAACAGCTTCTATGCTCTGCTAAAAGCCACTTAAGTTCAAAAGTCGTTATTTGCTACTTTCAAGGCTCCCCTTTTTATTTGCTACTCCACTATCATTTCGTGTTGGCTCTGTATCTTCGTACACACATTTCTATGTCGCTGCAGTTCAGTTGCCATTGGAATTTATGGTGACGTTTATTATTGGCATAATTAAAAGCATGCCAAGTAGCAAAATGAATTCATGCGCATCAAGGATAACAAATTGCGCTTAAAGAGAGAGAGTGGCTGTGTGTTTGTGTGTGTGTAGAGATCTGTGCAATAGAGCAGCAGCAGCGTGGCGTCAAAAAGCTTCGTTAGGCTTAGATAGGTGCATACATACATACATGTACTAAAGTGCTTCATTTCTCAGCATGGTTTTCGTTTTGTACGCTGAATCTGACATGGCAATCACAAAATTATTCATTCAGCCGGCAATTACCCTTTCTTTTCTGTGCATTGCATTCCTTGCCTACTATTAGACGTTTCTGAGATGCAAGCATTTTAACCGAATGTAGTTATAAGTGTGCGTCCATGAGAAGTATTTTTGAAAGCGCCTATAACCTGCCCATTTTAGGTCGTTTCAGCAGCATTAGCATCATAAATAACACAGTGTCACCTTTTAGGCGTAATAGGTAGAATTTCTTTTTAGGTGCAAAATTTCGCAATGCAATGCAATGCAATGGTGTGGAAGTAATGAAATGTTTTGATGCAAAATGTGTTGAAAGATATTTCATATTTTGTCATTGTAATTTTAGTTTCGGCATTTTTGAAACTGACATGAGAATTTAATGATCGCTGATAATTTTAATTACGTAAATTATATATATTAAATATATCAGCCTTCTTAAAGCACTTAAAATATTTTAAATGTTCAAACATTTGTGAAGTGAAACTTCTTTAGCGGCTGCTTTTGGTTGGGAATAAATTGGCAAATGCAACGAAAATGATGCACACGAACATGGTTGGGACGGAAACAAGTGCTTCCAAAATGTATGCATATTGTATGCATATTGTAAGATTAAGATCAAGACAAGACAAGAATGAAAGCAAGATGAAGAAAAGGGTAAAGGCAAAGTTAAAAAGAAAACAAAGATGCGTAAAGATAAGGGCAAAGACGAAAATCAAGGTAAATTTAAACCATTTACTTACAAAGGTGAGATTGAGTATGTAGATGAAGAAAATAATAAACATAAATGTAAAATAAAGATAATATGAAGAAAAGTTGATGCCGATAAAAGTAAAGATAGAGATAGACATAGAGGAAGGAAGATTAAAATAATGGTAATTATAAAGAAAGACATATATAGAGAGACACAGAGACCGACTACACCTTAAATCACCACACCTAAACTCACCACAACTGAGCACGCCACCCCTCACCTTAACTCACCAGACCCTGATCCTACCACACATATATTCACCAGATCTTTACTCAACACAACTCAACTCATCACACCTCACCCAAACTCACCGCACCCCAAATTATCTCACCTAAATTTGGGAACTATTTCGGGATTTTAGAGATTTTCGGAATTCTCGGGACTAAATCACGATTTTCAATACTATTTTGGGACTCTCGAAACTATTTCGTGATTGTGGAGAATATTTCATAGTTTTCGCTTTATTTATCAAACCTGTTATTGCTAAATTTATCGATTTTGCGTTCGTTATATTTACCGATAAAAACTTTGATACTGACATAACAATCTATATTGTGATCGATATATTATACGGTGTAATAATAGATATTGTTATTGATATATTTATCGACATGTTTGTCGATACTGTTATCGCTAATGAACTAAATTTATTTGTCGATATTATCGGTATAATAAAATATATATGTATGTTCTTTTTGTTATATCGTCACTAGACACGATATATTAATCGATTTTATTATCGATAAACATATCTGTCGGAAAATTATTCGATTTTGTAAACGTTATATTTATCGATATTGTTATCGATATAATATCCGATAATAATATTGAAATATTGGTCGATATATTTAGCGATACTGTTATCGATATTGAAATTATTGTATGTATTTATCCATTTGGTTATTAAAACACGAGACGAGGAAATAATTTAAAATTAATTTTAAATTTTTACATAGACGACTGCGCGTATTTTGTCGGGAAGATGTAAGAAAATACCAAATGTTACAATTATTATTATCTGGTGACTGTAATGTACATTTTGAACGTGATGTAGCCCAGCATCTCGTCAATTTCTTGCAACATAAATTTCATTTAACCCTAAATGATGACCGAAAGGAATCAACAAAAAAATGTGGAAGCACCATTGATAGTGCCCTAAGAGCTTATATTTTATATTTCAGCTACTATAAACCGCTTTTTTTGCTTTGTTTTGGTGTTGTTTGATATAGAAAGTTATAAATTGCAATAAAACCTTAAGCCGCACAATGGGACTACAGCGGCCAAAACTAATAAAAACCGGCATATTTGCAGTCACAGAATGAGCTTAAAATTGATACAGTGCAAAAAATAAATTTGTAAAAAAAAAATAGATTTTGTAGCAAGCAATTTAAATTAAATTTTCTACTTGTGCGGATATATAATAAGCCAATCTGATTGGTGACCAGTTTCTTAAAATATCTGTGGTCGAACATTGCTTTAAATTTTTATATAAGTACTTACATATCTAGTGAATATTATAAGGCAGTTTTACTTGAAGTTCTACATTAATTTTGTGAATATGAAATTTTTCGATGGCTTACTTTAAAAAGGGATATTAAAAAAATACCAAGGAAGTGAGCTAAATAGTATTGTAAATATTTTTGTTTTATAATTTAGGAGAGGAAGAAATAAGAACTTCTTTAGAAATAAAATAAATGTGTCTGTTAATTTTCCCCAAGATTCATAAAATTGAGTACGTGGAGCCAAAAAGGTTTCATAAGGAAGTGGGTGCCATAATAAGAAATCTTTATTATTTTCCAAATTGGAAGATTTTGGCGTACACCAAATTTCTTAAAAAAAAAAACATTTTTATTTTTTATTTACGCCTCTTTATCTAGAATTAGTGGACTATAATGTAAACCAATTTTGACGTTCTTGTAGATTTATGATTGTATGGTTAATGCTGGTTATAATATGAATTTCCTTAAAAATCGGACAACATTTACTATTTCCGCCCACAAGAGCTGTGGGCGTGGCAGCGCGTCGACATATACCGTTTTCCACATTTCTTCATTCTTAAATGCCGAATAGCGCATATAAAAAATTTCAGCGAATTCGTATGACGGTTACTACTTTTGGCCGTAGCTTATATGGGGACATCCCACTGTCAGCCGTTAACATTATATTAACTAACCTGTCATTTTATGCATAATTTCAAATTAATAAAATGCATACAGGAAATTTAGACAGCGTCAAAAGTCAGCCTCAAAAGTCAAAATGTAGTTGCCAATATATAGTTGCCAATAGTTAGTAGTCACCAAAAGCCAATGGCTGATAGTCGGCAGTCAAAGTCCAGAAGTAAACAGTCAGTAGTCAAAAACCAGTTGTAAACATCCAATTGGCAATAGTAAGTCGGCAGTAATAAATTGTCAGTGGGCAATATTTAGTTAGTAGACAATAGTCATTCTTCAATGTATATATATTCTATAGATAGTCGTCCATAGACAGTGGTCAATAGTCAATAGTTAGAAATCAATCGTAAGTAGTCAATAGCTATAAATAATAGCAAGTTTCCAATTAAGAGTCCTCAATAGTCAGTCGCTAAAATTCAATAGGCAACAGTCAATAAATAATCGATATTCAACAATAAATCGCCAATAGTCAATAGTCGTGAGAAACTTATGAGCAATTCATAGTCAATAGTCAGTCGAAATAGTCGGAAGATCTTATGAGCACAAAGTTATCACAAATATCCACCATGCTGCGAGCAAACTAAAGAAAATGCTAAATAAAAAAAATCATTTTTCAATATTCTTAATCGTTTCGTACACAAATTCCAAACGGCTTGCCACATTTTATGGCATTGAATATTCATAATTTTCTTTTCGATTCAAAACATATTAAATTCAAAAATTGCCTGTCTTTCTATTCACATTTTACGCCATTCAAATATTTGCTGGTTACTTACGTCGCGACGCCTGCTGACAATAAATTGCAGAAAAATTCAATTACAGAATGCAAATTGTTCGATACAAGTGTGTGCATAAGTGTGTGTGTGTGTGTGTGTGTGTGTGTGTGTGGGAATTTGAAAATTGTGGGCAAGCACGTTGGCGCCTAACAGCATGCAACGGAATATTTGCTTTGTATAAGAACTTTGTTGGAGCTTGTTGTAAAGGCGTTCAAAGTTCAAATAAGAAAAGAATATATCAAAATAGGCGTGACAGCATGCGACTGCCAATAGAAGTACGCATGTGTGAGTGTGTGTGCTATGAGTGCATTGAGTTATGCGTACGAATAAGCTAAAAGAAAGGCGTCAACAATCAGCAAGCGGCAACCCATCCGCTGCGACCGCTATTTTGGCAGCTGCAAAAAACACAAAAAATCAACAAACAAGGCAGGCAACAAACCAAGGCAAGAGTTCAAAGGCTGTGCACAATTTGCAACTTTGTTTTTCGTTGCGATTTTTGCATAACACGCTTACAACAAGCCATCGACAGGAAACGGAAAGGCTTCAAGTGTCGCCAAGACGAAAAATTATATTTTTATTATATTTCCTATCAAGTAGACAATGTCGATAAACATACGTACATACACACGTTCACAGCACAGCACAGCAAGACCGCAGGCGGCGCGCAAGAAGTGTGCGTTTGTGTGTGTGTGTGACTTTGCGCGCGCCTGAAAGTATGCAATTTCGTGCTATTTGTATGCGAACCGATACAAAAACTGTCGAATGAAAAAATTTTATTACTGGTAGGCCACAGAGGGTTGTGTGCTTGCTATTTTTCAATTGCATGACAGGCCTTGAAAGTGGGTAGGGGAGAGCGTACGCCTGAAAGTAGGCTACACACGCTAAAGTATTACACCGAATTTTATTGTATTGTATTGTGCTGCGATGCGCTGCGCTGCTTTTTTCTCTACTGCTTTCTATGCATTGAAATGAGTGTTTGGCAGCCATGTGTTGTCGTGTAGGAAAAGATTAAAAATTTTCACTTGTTTGTGCCAAGAAAAAATATGCGAGCAAACAATTTTCAAATTTCCAATTCTGCGCACCACGAACACATCGATATGTACATATGTATGTATGTATGTCGATAGATGACACATACATATACATAAATATTTATCAGTTTGTTTATATCGAAAAGCAACCCGCAAATTTATTACATTTAAACTTTATATTTATTTGCCAAAAGCAGTTGCTTTATGTGGGCGTTGGTTGAAAGGAAAGCCTGCCTGTCTTTTGCAGGCTGTTAACTTTTGGCTCTAAAATAATAAAATATAAATAAAATTGTATTGTTTTCTGATGGCTCAAATATCAAATAATATCTGGTGAGCAACAAAGCATATGATTAAAGCACGTACGACATGCTGTGCATTTCGTAGGACAGGATTTAATGAAAGGATATGCTCGCCAGGCAGGCAAGCAATTTGTGCAAGTGCGAAATACGATTAATGTATTTGTTTTGTAATTTCTGACAATCAGACAAAAGCTACATATATTCAAAGTCACTTTGCCAACGTTCGCGTTACGCAACAAATGCGCTGCAGGTGAGACAGGCATATAAGGATGGCAGCGAGCTCTTTAGGGATGCCATCCGGGACATTAAGCGAATAATGAGAGCTAAATATGTGATGCAGTCAGCAGTAACTCTTGGGGGTTACCCATAAGTTAGTAATGAAAAAGCTAAAAGAACAGGGCCACTAACTTGCCCCAACAATCCTGGAGAAAATTGTGAAGTAACTCTTTCTCAGCTGTCGAAATTCGTTAGGAGCTTAGTAAGCGAGGCTGCAACCAGCATACCGATTGTATCCACCGAAGAAGTGCTCAACACAGAAAGTAAACTGTTGGTTAATAAAGTCCTAGAACCAGACGGCGTCCTAAAGAGCCGAAGGTATTTGCAAGCGTGTTTACTACGTACCTGCAAAAATGGGTGTTTCAAAATGTCGGGAGGCTCCAAAAATTGGTACGTCTACCAAAAGCCGCAAACCCTTCATCTCCAACTAGTTTTCGCAAGCATATCGCGTACATGAAAAATAACCGGCTGGAATCATTTACGGAAAAGCAGCTATTAACATGGATTTAGTCTTGCTGTTCTTAGGAGGGTCTTCGCGGACAATGTGTGCATCGTCGTTACAGCTTAGACGCTGGCCAAAATAGTAGCCATAAAAATAGCACACCCACAAGACGGTAGTGCAAAGGATGCCGAAAAGGTAGAAATCAGAGATGGAGATACCATTATAGAGTCCAAGCCATATGTAAAATATCTCGGTGTCTTGATTGACCAGCGTCTTTGTTTCAGGGATTATCTGGAATTAGCAAATAAGAAAGCGGTGAAGGCAACACCAACCCAGTCTAGATTAGTGGCGAATATAGGAACATAGTCTTGGCAGGGGTTGTGACGTCAATACTCCTTTACGAATCGCCAGTCTGGCGTGAAGTTTTCAAACGGATATCCTACATAGGAGGCATCAATGCTCTGTGTTCATAGATTTTGCTCAGCTTGCCGCAATGTTTCCGAGGACTCCATCATCGCAGGAATATATCCACTGGGTCCTGCAGCGAAAGCATAATGCAGATAATAGTGGAAGACTCGTTGGGATAGCACAACAAAAGTCAGGTGGACTTATCGCCTCATACCGAAAATTTACATCTGGCTCAATAGGCAGCATGTAGAGGTGACTCTAATCATCAGTGGGCATGGATGTTTTAAAGCATACCTACACCCATTTTAACTTGCACCAATCCCTTTCTGCTTTCTGCGGACAACCAGTTCCCGAAGACGGAGAGCATGTATTTTTCAAATGTTGGGGACATTTTAGCTCCATGAAGTACGCGCTAAACAAGCTTGGTTTGTGCGTAAGACCAGAGAACCTGATATCGTCAATGCCAACGAGTGACAGCTAGATAGGTAAACTGACGTAGAGCTTAGGGCTCAAACCGCCTCCTGACGAAATACTTAACGGTGCGGTGGTACCGGGGGGATCAGTATATAGAAAATAGGAGGTTTAGGGGGTTAAAGTCTCGCACTAAAGGGGTTAGGCTTTCGACTCTTCCTCTTTTGGAAAAAAGTCACTCAGAATCAAGAATATATTTTTTCTGCTTTTCTACTTGATTGGCACTGCAATACGTGAAGCGATTTTGATAAATTTTGAACATAAACCTTTTATCAAATACTTCAAATACCTCTTAATAGAATGTTCAGGCGTCTGCCTCATACATCTAACAAAACGTACATAAACGAAGTTCCATTCTATCCTTTTCGAAATTGTAACTACTAACTGTGCCAAACCGCAAACCGTAAATGTGTTAACAATTTGTTTAATGGCAGTGGATACTTCGTATTTTACTCTTTCATCTTAGTACTGAATCAAATGGTCTACTTCCAAGTTTTATAGTGCTACCAAGTGCTGCAGACTACCGTGTTTCGGAAGGACTATGGGCCCATTAGCCTAACATCGTTTCTTTAAAAGACCTTGGAGAGGTTATTGGAAGCATATTTCAAAGGAAACGTAGCAAAACGCATGCTATAAGGGGCACAACACGTTACGAGCAGCAAAGATCGGTAGATGTCGCCCAACACATTGTTGTTAGGCAAATAGAAGAGGCCCTGGAGAACCGATAAGTTTTGTTGATGGTCTTTCTGGATGTAGCGGCGTAAGGGGCTCATCCCGTAATTACGAACTGGTTAAGCAGTATACAGGGCTCCGTACTGGTCTAAGCCTAAGCTGGATTCCTTGACCCTCAAGTTAAAGTAAAGCCTCACGTAATTTGCAATAACTCTTACTCGATAATTAGCTATCCAACAGTAGTTGAAGATGAAGTCTCCCTTTCACCAAAAAGTCGACAGAAAATCTACACTTCTTTGCAGGGAAGCTGCTGCAGATGTTACTTGGCCTCATGTATTCTTCCCCGACTATTGAATTGTATAGAGGGTGGTGGTGTCAGCGTTAGATTTACCAGATGCAGATACGCCATTGTGAGTCATGCAAATGCGGTGGTAGTAGCTAAAATAAGAACACTGAACCAAAGACGGACGACCACTTGCTCCCGCAACTTTTGGTGGACAGATGCTGCTGACTGCATGGAGCCCATAAACTGAATAAGTCGGTTTGCCACTATTAAAGCTGCCAGGACTCAAGGCTCCACACGGGCTGGTTACCGTACCTAGAGTACGTGGGCTGCTCGCGTTGCCTAGGGTGTGCACGTGTCGTTTGTGTATCCATTTTCTTTCTCTAAGGACAGTATTAGTTGCTTTGGGAGCTGAACGTATTTTCTTACTTCGAAGCTTCCGATTAATAGGCGTTTACTGAGGCTATACCAATTGCCTACATATAAGACTATCGTCCCAGCATAGCTTTCGGTTAACAGCTACATTGGAATGCTTTATTGAATTTCTCATTAAATTAAACTGGAACTCGCAAACCAATCTCGATTCAAAAAGATTTTATATATAAAGCTTTCTAAAACCTCTCCTTGCAAAATTTTAAGAGTAAAGTTCACTTCAAGCTCTCGGGTGACACCAATATTTAAATATTCCATGCAACTTTTAAATCGATTTTGAATTTCTAAACAGCTTGCAACCGTTTTTACTTTTAAACTAAGGCTTTTTTAAACCTCTTTCGTTTGACAACCTTATTTAAATACTTAATTTGACTTGTAAATTAAAATTATTTCGAAATACTAACTATACAGGTGACAGCCATTTTTAAAAATACATACATTCAGATTAAAGCCTTTTAAACCTTTAACGTCTGATGCTGATATTACAATATTCCATTTGACTTGTTTATTAAATTTATTCTAAATTTCAAAAAAATGGCAACCCTCTTTAAAAAAAAATTTCGAAATAAAGCTTTCTAGAGAGAACCGCTGTTGATTATATTCATTTTAGAATATTTTATTTAACTTGTTAATGATATTTATTTAAAATTTCTAAACAGGTGGCAGCTCTCCTTTAAAAAAATAATTTCGAAATAAAGCTTTTTTAAATCTCGCTCGTTCGACACCCATATAAAAAAATTTGATTTAACTTATTAACTACATTTATTCTGAATTTGTAAACATGTGGCAATCCTATTCAAAAATATTTTCGGAATAGAACTTCTTTAGACCTCTCGCGTTTGATAGCCATGTTAAAATGTTTCCTTTAATTTGGTAAATAAATTGATTTTGTGTTTGTAAACAGATGGCAGCCCTCCTAAAAAATTTTTTCTTAATAAAGATTTTTAAAATTTCATATCATTTTTAATATTTCATTCCGACATTTAACTTGATTAAAAATCTTTAAACAGGTGGCAGCCCGGTTCAAAAGAATTTTTCATTGTATTCGCTTTTAAATGTCTTTTGTTTGCACACTCATTCTTGTGATATTTCATATATATAATTTTTTAGTTGATTGATTTTATCTTTGGTTGCAACTCTAAGCAAAAATTTGTATATGTAAATCCTGGTTGTAGGTTATAAACTAATTATCTGCATGCAAAACTTCACAGAAATACATATCATACAGCGGTTTTAACGTAAAAGACCTAAAAACATACATACTTACAACTCACTCACAAGCTTTTACATTAACATATACAGATGTAATATTAGCAGGGTTATGATTAGGATTAGGATTTGGAATTTGCATCTCTGCTGTCTTAATGATGTCGAGTGTTAGCGTGCTTCGTAATTAAAGAGGTAAGCTTATAGCTTATAACAATCTAATAACATAAATGCCTTAATTGCCATCAATGTTCATTAGGGTGGTCCAAAAATGCATGTGAAAACGTAAAGTAGGAATTTTTATGCTCTCACCCCCTAGGATTGTTCTATATTGAAAAAGTATACCCCTATTTTTTATTTTGAAATCAAAAAATATTTAGAGGTCGCTCAACCACTTTTCTACCAGAAAACTCTGTTTATCTGCATGAGATTCCCAGTAATGATACCCAATTGTCTATTTAACCATTTTTACATTGCAACTATAATTATATTATTATGCAATGGGGCGACCAATAAAAAATCGTGAGTATTAAAAAACGGTTAAATAAACAATTGTGTATTATTATTGAAAGTGTCCCTAAGAGAATCAGAGTTTTCCGATCGAAAAATATTGACTTTCAAGAATTCTATACCTTTTCTACGCAAAAATTTATTTTTCCCATATAAAAATACATGGAAAATTTTGAGCGCTTTGAGCGACCTCTAAATATTTTTTGATTTCAAAATAAAAAAATAACGTCAAACTTTTTTTCGATACAGAACAATCCTAGGGGGCGAGAGCATTACAATTCCGACTTTATGGTTTTTGGACCACCCTAATGTACATACTATTTACAAAAAAAAAACTTAGCTTATAATTAAAATACCACAGTTTGCAACTCTTTTGTGCAATTAAATGCCTTTCAAATCTCTTCAGCAATGTCCCTTACTTCAAAGAATTTATCTTTCCCTCGTTAACCCACCTGTCCAGTGTTGTCATCATTCAAAGTGCAACAATTAGTACTTAAGTCTATCAGTACTTAAGTTTCGCCGTTATGCTCCATTATGCCAGTGTGCGGTTCATTTTAACAGTCTGCAATTACGACAGCTCATTGTATATGTAAAGTACTTAATGCAAGGTTAATTTCTCGCTGTTTTTTTTCTTCTTAATTATTTGATTTCACTCACTTTTCTGTGTTTCTCTTTTCGACATTTTTGCTTTGCCTTCATTTTTTTTTTGTGTGCTTTCGCTGCCAAAAAATTTCACTTACT
>NW_016168644.1:0-18882 GCF_001687245.7 Rhagoletis zephyria
TGATTGCTGCCCGGATTTTCTCGGTAGGTACTTTTCGTATTGCAAATTTTGCTGTTCCCAAAGCTGCTTTTCTCAAATACTGCTGGGTATGCATGCATATGCATGTACATACATGCAGGCAGCAAATTTGTGTTTGCACATGCGTGTATGAGCAAGTAAGATATGGCTCTTGTTGCATTTTCTGCATTTGCATTTTTACTTAGAATGCAGTTTGTGTTTACAGTTTGCAACAAATTAGCAATTAATTTTATTCAAATTACTTTGCGAACTCATTCTGGTACTTGTACTACTTGGCCACTTGTAGGCCATAAAATGATTTCGCTTTTATATATTTGGTAATGTATTAGTGTGATTACGATAGGCTTGCAGTGCGTTAAAGTGGAACATTTGAACTGTAGTCAAGACGCGTGTACTCGCTTTGATAAAAACACGATGTATATATATCGACCGAATTTCATAAAACATGAATTAGAATATAATTTCCCACGAATCTCACTTTTAATTGTAGTTAGTTTTCGCTTGCGAAACTTATTTATGTTTAGCTAAAGAAAACTCCGAATGTGAGTTTGTTCTTCGGTAGTCTTTGTAGTTTTATCCAAGACTTTTTAATTCCAGATATAAGATCTGCATAAAGTTCTTGGCCTGTAGATCTGCTAATTGGTTTTATTTTTTCGAAAAGAGTTGCCGCCTGTTGAACTTAAATTCAAATTAAAAGGATTGGAGCGCAGTTGTGTAATAAGGATTTGCTTTTTTGAAAATAGTAGCCATCTTTAAAAAAATAAGGTAGCATATTTCTATTTTAATTTTCAACAGATAAAAGACCATACTTTTGATTTATGGAATAAAGAAAAAGCATGATTTCACATGATTTACATATTTACTTAAGCCTTAGTAATATTTTTATTTTTAACAAAATTTCTCATAAGTTATATTTTTGAACATTTTTTCCGCGGAAAGCCTAAAACTTATGTGCCTCTGACTAAAATATTTAATTTAAATAAAAAGCGTCAAATTCTGTGTATTATTTATTTTAAACAAAATTTGAGACCGGAACCTTGACAATGGATAAATTACCTTTCCAACAACACCAATTATTTCTATATTTCGGATTTTTGATTTTTGCCCGCTTGCACAGCACTCTGCATCGAGTGCGTTTTATGTAGCACTAAAAATTGAGAATGTTCAGTGAGTTCAGGACGGCTAAGTGATTGGGCGTCTTGGCTAGGGCGGGCAGAGATAATGTTCGATACTTTTCACCTCTTCCTCTTCCCTGTAGCTGCGACAAAAATCGTTGGTTGGCTAGCGCAACTTCTTTCCCTGCGTGCCCATAAGGCATTGTCTGGCGATTACTCCGACTACTAATCTAAGAGAAGAACCGTCAATTNCCCCTGTAGCTGCGACAAAAATCGTTGGTTGGCTAGCGCAACTTCTTTCCCTGCGTGCCCATAAGGTATTGTCTGGCGATTACTCCGACTACTAATCTAAGAGAAGAACCGTCAATTTTCAGAATTCTTCTGCATTACATTTTAAAGATTTATTAGCACCTTGGCTTTTAGAATATATTGTAATAGGCCATTCTAGCAGGCTGAATTTATGGGCCACATAGCGACCTCCAATATGGCGTTTAGCTCAGCTGGAAAAACGCTACAGTGACTGACAAGCCTAACTGATGTTTATAAAGAGTCTAACAAAGTAAATCCAACTACCCGCTCTTCCGTTCAGCTTGGAACCAACTGTATATATGTATATGTATGTAGCTGTCGACCATGAATCTAGGTTTGTGACAACTTCCCTTTCGTTCCTCTCTGGGATTCTTATGGTGAATTTGTTGTCTATGCTGGATAGCGAAGAAATTTAAACTTAGTTTAATCAGAGCTTCCACGACCTTTGTGTGTCCGGAATTGAGGTCTCTCTACGGCTGGATTGCCGACCAGCAATTTTCCATAAAGAGCCACATAACTTCCAAGGATTTGGTGCGAGTAGTGGGTGGGCAGTGCTCCCGTAACAAGAATGGAGTTCGTTCTCTGCACCCGTTCCCATTCGGCTCTGGAACGCCGGGCGCTATATTTAGCAGAGATTATTCTTATCAGAACTGTGTAGCAGATGTGGTTTTATACCTTCATTTACAGGCATACAAGGCGGTATTGACTTTCCCTGAGCGGTCTTCGATCTTTCGCTTTCAGTCAGGTTTCCTGTCTAGAATGATTCCAAGCTATTTTACCTCGATTAAGAAAGTAAGTTCTATCTCGTTAAGGTGGGAGGTTTGAATAGAGGAAGAGTAACATCTTGGCCTTTGTGAATAGATGCTGAGTCGATATTCCTTAGACCATATATTCTCTTAATACCCGCCTAAAATCAAAAGAACAGCATTCAATCGATATTATTTCTAAAAGGTTGTATTCAAAATGCGACGACTATTCGAGTTGAGTTTCATTTTCCCCGCACCGGTTCACTTTTCACTTTTAGTTTACATATATTTACTATTTTCGGGTGAATTTTTTTTTCGGGCGAAACTCAGGATAAGGCAGATTACCTTTTTTTTCAATTCTGGAAAGTACGAAAATAACAAGCTTGATGCCCTTAGTCGTCAGATAACAAATGCCTCAAGCAAAACTGGAGATATTTATTACCAACAAGTAAATTTAAACAATGAAATATAGTACGTACATATATAGTACATTTGTGCAATAACTGTTATTTGGTCAAAGCGCTATACATGCACTCCACATCCATTGTAAAAAATACATTTGTACCTCTGCATAAAGTCCACAATGGAGGCAATGAACACAAAGTGTTGAATAAGTAGAGACAAATCAAGTGACACAAGGAAAAATTCACTGGAAACAAAAGATGTCAGAAGCATTTAAAAATTCTACATCAAAATATGCGAGCAAACAACAGAAAATGCATTAATTGCAGAACAAGAGGAAGAGATAGGCAAATGACATGAAAGATGAGAAACTTTGTTAAGCCAGCACATAAATATACATACGAGAGTGATTGTAGTGCTGAAAGCTAATGAAAAAAAAAACAGGAAGAAACCAAAATGTGTACCAGTGTCATAAATAAACATTCTACTACTCTTATGGCTACACATCCCTCAATGTGCGTAAGGCGACTGATATGCAAATACAATGTAGTATATGTATGAATGTTTGTATGTATCTCGAAATAGGCATGATTTAAAGGAGGAAAATATTAAAAATTTCTATGAAATGCAAACGAGGCATGTCCATAAAAATCAGAAGGTGGCACAACAAATACACACACATACACACAGGGATATGTAGGTACCCTGCAGGAAGTGGCGTTAGATTAAAATGGTACACCACAGTTTTCGAATCAGAAATTGTTTCGTCAATTCTGACAACTAACTTGAAAGCTCTTCTGTCTGTCGAAAGTCTAATAATAAGATCTGCTAATGACGAGGTCTTAGCGTTTTGCTGTTTGTCTTTTAGCATTTAAATGAAATTTTTTAAAATATATATGTATGTACATATGTATTTTTCCTTTTAAAACAATAAAAACTGAAAGTAAAAAGAAAACAAAATTTTAAAATTTTAAATTTTAAAAAAATTAATAAAATATATTTTTAAAAATTAAATAATACTAAAACTTGAACTTGTCAAAACTACAAATTAAATGTAAAAATTAAATGAAAATTTATTTAAAAAAGAGAAAAAAATATTAATTCAAAAAAGAAAAAATAAGTTCCTAAAAATTAAACGAAATTAAAAAAAAGTAATATTTTTTTTTAATATTACGTAAAAATTAAATAAAAATTTATTTAAAAAGGAGAAAAAAATGTTAATTCAAAAAAGAAAAAATAAGTTCCTAAAATTTAAACGAAATTAAAAAAATAATAATATTTTTTTTAATATTACGTCTATCTAACCTAAAAGTTAAATTAAAAAAATAATATAATTAAAAAAAATATAGTACATAAGTTCCTGAAAACTAAACGATTTTTCAAATAAATACTTTTCTTTTTAAAACAATGAAATATTAAAATTTAATACAAAAAATTTAATCACCTTAAGTCTAATTTCAATTTGTTTATGCGAACACTAATGCTGACTATTTTTTTACTATATATTTAATTCGACAATATCTAACTACGTACTGTTCTTTGAGGCTACTTTTTCGTTTTTTTTTTTTCAATGTAACAAGCGCAATTTACAAAAACTTGCTTTGATATTTTGAAATTTTGCTGCTGACGGTCTCCGGCGTTTTATTTCATAAGAAATTCATACTTATATAAAAAAGTGCAAAAATCCGTCGCCAAAAAAAAAATCTCAAAAATCAACGCAATTTTTGAGCCGTTTGAAATTTTGATAAAAGTTTGTTGAATTTTCCTAAATTTTGTATAAAGTTTGAAACTGTGATTTACACGGTTTTGGTTAAAGCTTATTATTTATATTTTTATACAAAGCTTATTATTTATATTTTTACATAAAATAACAAAACAAAATTTAGCTCGAAAAAAATTTCGAATATTTGACGAAAATCTACGCGTGGTCATTTGTTTGAGTCACTGTATGTACATATGAACATACATACGTGAACGAGCAAAAATCACTCATACGACCCGTCATACACAAAATTGCAAACTCATCTTGTGCCACTGTAAAGGTACGTACATATACATAAGTATGTATGTAGGTATCCATGTAAAAAAGAATTTATTAAAGTAGAACCATGTAAAAACAAAAACAAACTCAGCCACTGGAAAGCAATGGCGCTCTTGTGTTTTTATTGCGCGCTTTGCTGGCATACACAAAATTCGAGACCGCTTTGACCCGGAGCTCCTTGGTTCGACCTCATCGCCAGTCTGGCTGCCAGCCAAAGGCTACAAATTTGCTGTTACTGAAAAATTTCATAAATTTTATTTGTCGTTGAATTTGCGGCATTGCGGCCATCGCCGCAGTAAAATTCAAGCACACGCACACAAAAATAAAAGCACATAGAGGTATGTAGGTAAATTGATGTAAAACTAAATTTTACGATGCGACATGGTTAAGAAATTTTACGCTACTTCAAAGCGTCGCGACCACCCGCCACGTTTGCAGGGCTATGTAACTGGCATTTCCTGTGCTATAGCTGCCGCCACACAGACACACTTTGCAAAATTTTTACGCGGCTTTTAGCTCAAAGGCGAAAGTGCCCTTGCTACGCGTACATATTTACTCATTTTTGCCTAAACGTTTAGAAATGCTAATAAAGTTGTGTATGTATGTGATTGTGTGTGTGTGTGTGTAAAAGTCTGCTTTTGTATTGGTGCACCGCTGTGAAACGTGTCACCAAATCGTAACTCATTTTTCCAAGCACAACATGTCATCGTGGTGCCAAATACATTTTTCAATGCAAGTGGTGGTGGTGGCTATGGCAGCAGTCAGCCGGCGGTGACAGCCATGCCAAAGCAGAAGCTAAGCTCAGCAAAGGAATCGGGCAGTTTACAAGAAACTCAGTCAGTCAGTTAGTCAGTCAGTCAGTCAGTCACTCACTCAGTCGTCATTTTGCCGCAAAAGACTGCGCCTTTGTTACTCATTTGGCTGGTCGGCAGGCAGTCTGTCCGCCTTCCTCTATCTTTGGCGCGGTATAGGTGAGCGTGGCATGGCATGGCATGGCGTGGCGCTGTGCAGTTTTTGGCTTTGCTGATGGCGACAAGCTGCCTTGACATACTGGCAATAATTTTTTATCCATTCTATCCTTTTCAACCTCAACATTGCCTAACATATTTTTCATCGAATGTGTGCGTTGGCTTGTGCGCTGCGAAAAGTTGAAGGTTCCCTGTCGCCACAAAGAAAAAAAAACATCCTTTGGCAGTTTTGTACATAGCATGCGAAAAATTTTGTTTATGCGACCGTTGATTACCGCAAATTTGTTTTGAAAATATTTCCTCGTTTCATCAGCTCAGAAAGAGGGAGAGTTACATACACATATGTTTTAACTATTTATGCTTTAAGTGGCACATATTGCGATTGGCATTCTAATTTCAAGGTTGGCTAAAATACATACAGATGTATGTAGGTTAACTTAAGTGGAATTAAAAATCAAGTTTTGGATTTTTTAATTTTTTACTAAGATTTTATTAGATCCACACTGACGTTTCCACGACATTCAGGTCCACATAACCGGAACGACGCAGATTTATATCTGGCCAAGGACTGTCACTACAGCTTTCTTCCCCAGCAACTCTTTAATGTGTATACTGTTACAAGAACAAAAACTAATGGTATATATTTTATTCAGAGTCCCACCTTGCCCTGAAACCCATGTTAAGGTAATTTAGAAATGATCAGATATTGAGCTCAATAGTGGCAAAATTGTTGGGTTAGCACAACAAAGGGCACTTACCGCCTCATACCGTAAATTTATACCTGGCTCAATAGGCAACATGTAGAAGTAGATTACTACCTGACTCAAATTATCAGTGGGCTTGACTCTTTTAAAGCTGCAAGTATGCTTTGGACTTGCATGAAACCCTTACTGCGAGCAATGCGGACTAGCAGTTACCGAAGATGCAGAGCCCGTATTTTTCAAGTGTTCCTGCTTAAGCTTGATGACCAGGGATCCTGATATCGTTAACGCGAGCATGATAGCGAGGAAAGATGTCTCCATTTGGCTGCCCAAGTACTAAAATACCTCCGACACAACCTGTAATGACAGCTGGAAAGGTCATAGGGAAAGCCCGGTTTCTTTAAAAGTTACGGCATATATTTAGAGGGCGAACCGCTCAACTAATATCGAAGAACCAGTATTAAACTGCTGCATCTGGACAGTGCTAGACTTAGAAACAAACTTCTTAGTAGTACAAGACAAAAGGGGTTGGTAGGTTAACACCAACCAAGACAGACAGTGGAATAACATGAGCAGTAACAGATAGGGTTCGAAATTTCAGACTTTGGTAGCGATACTGAGTACTCATTCTGGCATCGAGCTCATGGTATCGATACTCTAAAAGTATCAGGGAAAAAGTATCGATACTACTCAGTATCGGATTCATTAAAATACGTTTTTGGGATACTAAAATTATTTTGTTCTTCAATCGTATATCTATATATATTTCCTGAAATTAAAACAATAGACATTTAAAATATTTGATTTTTATTTCATTGCAGAACTTATTTCCACGTTAGAAGTAATTTAAACGTTAAATGTATATACATAAATACACACATATTTACTTTCACGAATTTTAAATTTTATTAAGAATTTTTGGAAACTTTGTGGGTATGCACTTTTTTAGCCTATGCAATTTTGTATAATATTGTGCAAGTTTTATCTAAAAGTCAACGGTAGTAGGCTACACGGAAAGTTGAATAGGTTACAAAAGTGCATATCCTAAAATTTTCTAAAAATTCTGTATTTTCGTGAACTTTAAAGTAAAGTTTAAAGTAAAGTTTTATGGCCTCATTCATAAAAATAAAAAAGTAAGTAAGTAAAAAGTAAGCCTACTTTATTTTTTATGAATAAGGCCATTAAACTTAAACTTATTTGGTTTATGTTATGTAACAGACTACACGAAATTTCAGTTGATTTTAAGTGATGGACAAAATTGAATGATAGTAATCCATACAAGCAAAGAAAATTGGGTTGTCAATGGAAGACAAAATTTAAAAAGTGTGTTTTTAAAAAAGTATTCGATACTACGAGTACTTTGGAAAGTATCGAGTAAAATCACCAAATAAGGTATCGAGTATTAAAGTACTCAGTTTTATACCCTCAGTATCGATACTTACTCAATATCGATAGTATCGTTCGAACCCTAGTAACAGACGTAGAGCTTGGCGCTCAAATCGCCTACCGACGAAATACCGGGGGGGTTCAGTACATAGACGGTAGGAGGTTTAGCGGGTTAAAGTCTCACACTGACGAGGTTAGGTTTTCGACGCTTCCTCCTCTGAAACAAAACAGTCGCCTGCAGTCCTTCGTAACAGCCAACCCGGGGAGAGGAGAGCGCTTTAGGTCATGAGGCGGCTCTTAGTCTAAGTGCTATACACATTATTTGTGTTAGTTGCTCCAAACAAAAACTGAAATTCTTATTTCACACCTACTTTTCAACACTCGGAAGTCAACCATTCCGTTACATGTATAAGCAGACAACGACTCTCCTTCTTGCAAAGCCACCTTAAAATTATTAGTCAATAATCAACTGAATAACAAAAAATAAATCAACTGATGAGGAATATCAGACACGGCTATGAAAACCGAAATGTCGGCAACAAATGTGAAACTAGCCATTTCTTACGTGACAGTAATATTAATAACATTTTAGTTGTTACAATTTTCTATGCCATTTTTGTCTTTTGCGGCTGTCAACAGAATTCTAAATTTACGATTGTGGCAAAGGAATTGAAAATATTTTCCCAATATTTCACACTGACATGTGTGTGACGCTAAAGAGGTGGCATATGTTTAAGGCGCGTAACACAATTATGAAAGTTTGTACCCAGCCAGCCAAATTCGCGGTGCTTCCAGTGAAAATGTACTCCAACAGCAATACTTCGAAGAAGCTTTGTCGGAGTCCACGGAGCGTGTTAACTGACAGTTACTGACGCACAGTTTTTTTTTCATAAACCAGGTGTCCTATACCACCCGTCTATCGCTTCCGAATTGGAGAAAAAAAACATTTTTTTATTGGAAAACGCAAAAATATTTAGTAACTACCAAGTCGGGTCTTAGGATTTCGAACGAAAGTGGATTAAAAATATTTTTATTACAGATTCGGAAATTGTGGACAAAAATGCGTGACTTTTGTTTGAAACACTGCTCTCGGAAGGGAAGTGCCTTTTTCAAGCCATGGACATATAAATAAATGATCTTCAAACCTCTCAACTCTTAGGGGACTCCTAAAGAGCAGGAAATTTTTTTTTTTATTGGAAAAATCTTAAACTACCAAATAGGGATGAATCTATCTATTGGTCGTATTACCGAATTCAAGTTTCCAGAAAAAAATTTCGTCGGCCTTTTTAGTCTAGTTGCGGTCGAAACCGGAAGTCGGTAAGATGACCAAAAAATATTTCCAATAAAAAAAAACGTTTTCTTTCATTTTAAACGGGGTGGGGATGGGTAGTCTAGGTTACCCGATATATTCACAAAGCCCTTTTCTCTGACGAATATGCTCCAATGGGACTCTTTCCAGAACCTCCCTTTGAGGATAAGTGCACCACATAGGGAAGTCCTTATTGTGCAACTTCCGGACTCCGCTGGTTTGCTGGGTACATATGGGGCACTCCACGAAAAGTCGGACACCATTTGCCTTTTATATCTCCGTCTTTTTCATGATTTTGGATGTTATATTTAGTACAAATTGAGAGAGGCCTCTCTGATCTTTTTTAATTTTTTATTTTGTCCAGCCGTTTTCAAGAAATTGATTTTTGAAGATAAACTTGTTTTTTAATTTTTGAAAATCGAAAGAATTTTCAAACCCGTATTTCTTTAACATTTCTATGAAATTTTCAAATTTTTAATAAAAAATGTTGATTTTCTAAAAACTTTTACACATTCAGCAACTTCTCAGCCCAGTCCGATAATTGATAGCAATGTGATCAAATTTTTTTTATTTTCATTTTTCAGCTAAGAGTACTTAAAGTTAGAAACAAATCTTTCTTTCTGGTTCATCTGATAATATTTGCCATCTATCAAATGTAATAAGGATTTTTTTAATTTTTGGTAATATTTCACGAACATTTATTTTTTTAAATGTCGGTATAGATTATCCACTGTCAATACGTGATCAAAAACAACACTCCTACACTTGTCCCAGAACACGATCGTATCTTCGATATAAAATGTCTCAATCGGCCTATTAGGAACTGTTTTTCAAAAATCGATACCACGAAATCGGCTGCACAAAACAAAATACCAAAAGGATAACAAAAAAATTATGAAAAAAATCGGAGATACCAAAGCGAAATGGTTTCCGACTTGGCGCGGAATTCCCCATATGTAAGTATTTACTACACATAAATATGGCAAATAAGTATTAAGAAAATGGCAACGGATTCGCCAAATGAGGACAGTGAAGAAATATGTATATATGCCAACAAAAGCACTGTTAGTTGGTGCCACAACTTCTTGTAAGACAATTGCCGTAAAGGCATTAACGGTATGTGGTCGCGTGGCTTCGATGCCGCCCTTTTCCGCAACCACGGCGGAGTGACAACTTGGACCAGCTTTGCTCACATACTCCTTCTTTCATAAATACGTTTGTAGATACATTTGTATGTATATTTGTAAGTGTATGTGTACGCCTGGAAGTACATACGTCCATATATGAAAGTGTGTCACACTCTTGGTGGCATAAATAAATGAACAATGAATGGATGACAGTTGACTTTTGGCCACTTAAAATGATTTATAGCAAACAAGTTACCTAACGAGCTGCACAGAGTCTCAATCGCCGAGCACATACATACATACATACGTACACATAAAGAGTCGCACACTGTCTCCAATACATAATTCTCGTACACGTGATTGTAGTACTCACGCCTACATACATACATACGTATGTATTTTCACAACCTCTATTTCAGGTGTCGGGCAAATCAAAGCAGTAAGACTGCGCTGCACACACACACTCCGCTATGTACATATCGATGGCTGAGTGGAAGATCGACCTATCTCGGCAGCCAGTTCGAAAACGCTCTATTTCAAAAAACTTTTCAAGAACGCCCCATTTCAGAATTCGTTTCAAAAATGCCCTATCTCAGCTGCCGATTCAAACACGCCCTATATCAGCATATTTTCAATACATTTTGAAGTGAGATAGGGCGTTTTTGAACCGAATTTTAAAATAGGGTGTTTTTCAATTAAATTCTGAAATAGGGCGTTCTTGAAAAGTTTTTTGATATAGAGCGTTTTCGAGCTGGCTGCCGAGATAGGTCGATCTTCCACTCAGCCATCGATATGTGATTGTGTGTGTGTGTGTGTGTGTGTGTGGCCGCCTCTGCTCTAAATGCAGCTAAGTCTTCACACAACCATATGGATTTATCACTTTTAACGATGTCCAATTATTTTTATTGACAAACATTTTTACCTATAACTCGGCAAATAAACTTTTCATTCTCATACATACATATGTACATACACATGTGTTTTGCGTTGGTGTACGATACGTGTTATTGCTCGAAACTTAATGAAGCTCACTGAGCCAATTTCATTTAGTTTAACCAATTTATTTTAAATACTCTTCAAAGTTTATTTATTTAATTGAAACTTTCCAAGCAATTAGCCACACTTAATTTGCGTGCATTTAGTTTATTGGATTAATTTGTTATATTTATTTGCTTAATAAGTAAAATTAAGTGACAATTGCTATGCTGCATTTATGTTGTTCATTAATTCTTGGCAAATAATCGTAGTAAATATTTTTTTTTTTTTTGGGACGTGCTTTTGAAGTATCCGCACAAATATGTACATATTTACAAATCAGGCATCATCAATTAATTTAAAATTAAATCTCAAACAGTTCATGGGATTTTGAATGCAATTAAGTACATACAGTGGCGGAAAAAATAATAGGAACCAAAAATGTTGACAAGTTTTGTTAATTTTTTTATTTATATTTTATTTTTATTAATTTCTGTATAAAAGTCTAACGTATTAGCATATAACTCAACATTTCAAACTTTGTACAAAACTCTAAAAAAATGTGTAATTTTAAAAAATTTGTTATCAAAATGAGAAAAATTCCAGCTATGCAGTTTTGAGCCCCCTTAACTTTCACATTTTTTTAAAGGTTTTTTTTTTTGAAATTTCGGACATCTACTGCAAACTTTCCAAGGATGGTTATAGGCTTAAATGGTAATTTTTTCTTATTTTTTTATTTTGACATCAGTTATTACCACATTTTCAAAATATGTAGTACTTTCTAAAATTGAATCTATTTTCAAATAAACAGATATCTCATTTATCGCAATCGCGTAAAAATTGTCGAAGTAAGGAAACTTTTCTCAAATACGGTCTTGAATTTCTATTTTTATGTACCGGACTTTCAGTGTGAGAGATCTTATAGATTGGCTAAGCCCATGATTCATAATACAAGGTTAGATAATTATTGACAGCTGCGGTTTGACACTCCCTTACAAAAGGTTGCATTTACGAAGGCCAGAGAAAGGGCAAGAATGCAATCCCTTGTTTCGAAAATGGTATTAGAAAAGTATGCAAAGTAGGCAATTAGTAGTGAAATTCCTTTCGTAAATTCTAATGTATTTGCAGGAAATCTGGCATTTTAAACGAAATGTTGAACGTAATATTGATATATCTACGTGAATTACGTAATTTATATGCTATTTAGCCGTATAAAAACTGCAAAATGACTCAAAATTAAAATAAGACTACTATGAGATTGATGTAAACGTCCATTGCTTATGTTTTCATCAGTTAAATATGCTTCATATGCATATACAAATAAACATATTGCACAAAAGCTTTTACTTTTATTTCACACCAAAGCTACACTGTTTCCATGTAAATTTGTAAAGAAGCAACACGGTGCCACTGCTAACACAGCCACAGTTTATCGAACCTTGTATTATTGAATCATGGGCTAAGCCAACCTAGCCTATTAGCAACTACTTAGATTAGGAAAATCGCCTCTAAAGTTATATGTAAGTGTATTCCTAAATGCCGAAGAGCTTATTAGAACAATTATTGCACTCATGCAATTAATTCTATTATAATACCTTAATATATGCATAAGCATAAATTCATTACAAAATAGTATGTACGCATGTAACAGAATTCTTTTTAATTACACTACTGAGAATACTTAAATTCAAAAACCAAAACCAACAAAAAGTCTAAGCATCAAGAAATCTCATAAAACGCCAGTGGATAGTAAAAATTAATTTATCTACCAATGACAATCATTAAGAGTACTGCTGACTTTACCGCTGCTCAGCTGTCAGCAGCAATCAACTATTACTTTGACTGCTGTCATTTCGCCACAAGCTCTTTATACATACATACATATGTACAGCTTTTCAATGAATGCCTGCCACACTTATGGCTGCTGTGCGACTACTATGTACTTTTGTTGACGACAACAAAGCCACTACTATTAAATATTTGTTGCAGACATTTTCAGCTATTACTTGTTATTATTTCTATTATTACTTTACGCTTTTTATTCTCTTTTATATTACAACTTGTATACTCGAAACTATGCTTATTCTAATGCAGTCTTGCCTAATAGCACACACACACATACATATGTACAAATGTGTGTACAAACAAAGCTCGATGGTTCTAATAGATGTTGTCTGTTGTAGCGTTTAGTGTAGTAGTGAAATGAACTCCTGAGGGGTTCTCGACTATAAAACGGGAATAATAAAAACATGTTCGTAATAGTTTTGCTCATTTATTGCCTTAGTGAGCTTTTCTCGACAACGCGATTATTTTAAGCAGTGCCATTATATGAAAGTACATATCATTTTAATGTATTGCACCACACACAATATGCCAGCTTGTGGTTACTCAAAGTATCTTCAGAGTGCATACATGCTCGGTTTTACAGTAGTTGCACTTAGTTTGTGTTTTATTTATTTTGGTTTATTTCAGCATCGGAGACATATATGTATGTATTTATGTAGATATCATACATGGCACACACTTAGAAGTGACTGTATTTAAAATCGGTTTGCGTTGCTTACAGATAATAATCATCCGCCGTGGTGTACCGAGCGGTACAGATATGTAATTTGAGTGCGTTGCTAACAGCGACGCTGCTTTTGCCACCAGTAGTTTCTGTAGTAGTTTCTTCACCTATATACACATACATATAAACATATTGTAGGTATTTATACTAGTTGGCGGCCGCCGTTGTGTAGTGGTTAGCAATGCGCGCTACCATTCCGCTGGGCCTGAGCCCGGTCCGTCCCTCCCCCTTTGTGTTACAACATCAAGGTGCACATCACGAATTGGAGGAGAAGCTTGGCCAAACACTAACATATGTATAAGCGGCAATCTATTTTTATTATTAATTCTTTTATCCAATATGAAAATTTTTTCTGAATACTCGAGCTTAAAGGCTTTAAAACGCCGTTACCTTTATGTATTTCGGTATCTCTAACTGAAAGAATCTTATTGCAAATCTACTGACCAGAATCCCTAATTTGACATCTCACTTTACAAATTCGAAAGAGCGCGCTCGAGCGTTGCAGATCCAATATACATATATGTATACACATATGTAGGGGTGGCAATCCTTTTCAAAATTTTATTTTATTTTTTTTTCAAACTAAAATCTTTCGTCTCCTTCGTCTGACATCGAGTTACACATGTGTTTCAACTAACAATTGAATTAAGTTGAATTTGATTTTTTAAACACGTGGCAACCCTCCCAAATATAGTTAAGAAATAGAGACTTTGGGTTAATTTCGATTGACATCCATCTTTAGATAATTCATTTGACTTATTAAATAATTGGAATTTAACTTTTTAAACAGGTAGCAAACCACTTTAAACACCTCAAAAATATTCTAAACGTTG
This sequence comes from Rhagoletis zephyria, assembly GCF_001687245.7. Classification (NCBI taxonomy): domain Eukaryota; kingdom Metazoa; phylum Arthropoda; class Insecta; order Diptera; family Tephritidae; genus Rhagoletis; species Rhagoletis zephyria. The sequence goes on from NW_016168644.1 coordinate 14,500, forward strand.
AAACTAGAGATTTCTTAACACACTTTCGTTTGAAACCCCTTTTTTTAATTTAATATAACTTTTGTTTAATTCTCTAAATCGACTTTTGAAATAAGTGGCAACCTTCTTCAAACTATTTTTGAACTAAACGTTTCTTAAATTTCTGTCGTCTGACACTCATTTGTGATAAATACTTCAATTACCAGTTGCCTTAAACAGGTGGCAACCATCTTCAATATACTTAAGAAATAAAGCCCTTTGAAACCCATTTCGATTTATACCCAGCTTTTAATAATTCACTTAACTTATTAAAGAATTTGAATTTAAATTTAAAATTTTCAACAGATGGCAACCCTCTTCAAACACCTCAAGAAATTCTGAATGTTCAGACTAAAGGCTTCTTAACACTCGTTTGTTTGACATCCATATTTTAATATTTCATTTAACTTGTGTATTGTTAACAAAATTCGACTCGTGAAGCTGGTGGCAACCCTGTTCAAAATATTTTCAATTACTACCTCCTTAATGCTGTTTCGTCTATCACCCATAGGGCGATATTTTAATTACATTAATATACATATTTTAGTTTCATTCATTCAAGTTGAATAAAAAATTTTAAACAGGTGGCAACCCTCCAGTTAAGAAACAAAGCTTTTCAAACCCCACTTCGAAGGATCCCTTTTTGTAATAGTCCGTTTAACTTTTTAAATAATTTGAACTTAATTTTACTTAATTAACAGTTGACGTGTCGAACTTAGCTCAGTGGGTAGACTGCTGGCTATGGGAGCTGGGGTCGTTGGATCGAATCCCATTTGAAGAAATCTGATGAGGAGGCGGTCAAAAATGGATGAATGGTGTTTCGTTTTTAATATTTAAAACATTTTTCAAGCCAAATTTTTGTATATTCTTTTATAAAAACAATGTTCATGCTTTAACAAAAACTATATAAATCACACTTTCAAATCTGCGCAGAACTTAGAAAAGTTCCACAAATTTGTATCTAAATTTCGAGCTTTTTAACCAGAATTTTTAGAAATTTTTTGAGTAATGCAGTTAACATGCTAATAAAATTCTAGTAAAGTAAATGCAAGTTTTGAGCGGCTAAAAAATCGCATTGATTTTTAATCTTTTTTTTTTTTGCTGACGGCGTTACAAAATTAAAATCTACTGGTGCGTGGACGGAAGAGTTAGATTAAACTGTCAACCTATGTGACGGATGAACTTTGGTATTACTTATTTATCTTCACTATCCTTCAGGATCGAAGCCAGGCCATCCGCTTACAAGAACGTACTCCGGAAAGTCTTGGTCTGGTTGCATTTGCCCCGAAGAGAGAGAAATGGAGGCGGAAACAGGCAAGAGAATTTCCTATGTGTGGGTCGGGACATCCTGGTTGGATCTCGTGAACCCTTGTTGGATGCAGGATCAACCAAATCTGCTGGTGAGAAGTGCAAAAGAAGAAACATGGCGGCCTTTTCCCTTACTGCTTGCACGAATGCTACCTTAGACAATGAGACTCCTGACACTCGTGTTATCCCTGCTGTGAGCTTACCCAGAGTGACGTTGGATCTTATTTCATTCTCTTTTTAGCAACCAGGTTGCATAAACGATTATCGATTTTACCACCGGCCTGAATGGCCAATACTTGAGTTTTAGGGTTGTACCCAAATTTTAACAATGCAATTGTAGTCTTTGACAAGATGCCTTCAATCCATTATTGTTACCCGGTATGATATGTGAATCCCAATTGAGTCCTTTATCTTCCATCTCTTGTGAGAACTCAGTCTCCATCCCTTCCGAAATAATCAAAACACTTAATTTATCTGTTTTGATAGTTTCAAAGAGGACAAGGGTCTTTTTTTTATTCTCCTTTTCGATTTCGGTCAATCTTTGATTACGTTTTGCTTGCATCAATATTTTATAATTCTTTATAAAGCGCACTGATGATAATCGTCCTTTTTTAGAGCTATTTACTTGCAGTTACTGCAGCATGAGTTCATCAGTAACTCAAAAACGTATGTATGTATGTATCCTTAGGCTATCCTCATGTTATACATATTCTTCTTTGCTCACACTGCCACTGTAGTTTTCGCCTTTTCATTTCACTTACAGCTTCTAATCGGACAATAGTTTTATGCCCAAATCATTTTGTCTTTGATATCCTAGCATCCCACTACATACAAAATTATGTACATATGTAAGTATGTAATACATAAATATATGGAGGTGTATGTGAAGCTACTGAATGTCTGTTGCTAACAACGAGTATGGCAAGATATACTCAAAACACCAGCAGCAATGACAAAGGGAGCAACAACAAACAGCTAGAAAGGAAGTAAATGGAACACGAAAGCTTGTAACAAAGCTAACAGCAAGTAGTCCATAAGAATGACTGCTGTCGTCGAAACTTTTAAAGCGCTTTTTCATAGTGGATATGTACCCTCTGCGTGTACTCGTATATCTACATCTATTTACGTAGATATGTGCATGGTTATTTATACCTAGCATGTTGGTAAACAATACCTCAAGCACAATGACGACAGCTACTGTTATGACAAAAACAACAGCAAAACCAACAGCAACACGAACAACACAAGCAGCTTGAACAGCAATATCCATAAAAATGTTCTGAACCACACTATGTAGTAGTTTCAGTAACAGTGCCAGCCACTACAATATTTTCACATAATTAGAACGCACTCTTAGGCACTACCGGTCGCTGGCCCCAAATAAGTGAACACAGTAGGCCGCATAGCGGATGATCCCCAAAAAAAAATGTGGCCAAAACTGGTAAAAGGGACGGTATAAATAAAACCTGGGCCATTTCTTTTTTTAAATTTTCCGACCTGCTTCTCGATTTATTCAAATAAATTTATGTAAAAAGGTCTAAAATTTTAAGCAATAGAAGTTTTTATTCATACGGCCCAATGTGCTTCGATTTTTCTAAAAAATATTACGTGGAATAATTTTGACGAGGAATGAATAAAACAACAAAATTTTGAACCCTCTTTTATGCGAGCACCGTTCGCTCGATTTGTGCGGTAACGTATATAAAAAAAATATATATACACTCCGATAACTCATAAATCTAAAATATAGTCGAAATCAGCACATTGCCACGCCCATCGTACACGCAAAGAATCAATTAGTTGAATGTTTTCATTTCGAAATTGAAGTCTCTCTGCCACTCTCCGACCACTGTGCGCCGCTACATGAGGCTAGGAAAACGACCAACAACAGGAATGCTTTTTCATCGCCGTTGTCGTTACTAACATCGTCACCCCGATATGCTTCAATGCGCGAATATTGTTGTGTCGCAAAGTCAAAGAACCAACTAAACAACGTCAACAAGACAAATAGCGTCGAAACAAGGGAGGTGCAGCAGCAGCAGCAAGATCATGACGAGCGTCCATGAGTAATACCAGAAGCAATAGCAACACGATATTAACGGCAACGTCAACAGCTTAGCCGCCAGCGTAGGTATTCGACAAATACGAGTAATATTACGCAGCCGCCGCCGGAGCAGCGAATGACGGAAGACGGAAGGCATAATTTTTTTTTTTTTGTTGTTGTTTAGAAACAAGGACTACAGCGGCAACATATTTATGCTACAATACAAATACATGCATACATACCACGCAAGTGAGTCGGGCAACGATTGTTCGCTTTGTTCCTGATTCCGTTTGTTGTTGAGAACCATTTGGCAAGATGCAATTGCTGTAAGGCAGCCTGCACTATGCTCGAGGCTTCAGTGGCAGTGTGTAGATATTTTCTTTTTTTTAACTGCACTGGAGTTAGCGCACTAAAACCTAATAATACTCTAATGTGGAGTGCTGTCGCCGGGTAATAAACTTGCAGCACCTAAAACTAGAGAAAATTTTTAAATTTAAAATTTTTTGGTATTCATGTATGCAAATTGCGTCGATTGTATACATTGCGCGAGTTTTGAGAAATTAAAGTGAAGAATTCTAACTTTGTGTACATTGAATTAGTTTAGAGGAATTAAAGTGCAAAATTATGGTATGACAACTGAGATCTCAATACCATAGGCTACCCGCCGATCCGCTGGGTGGTGATGGAGTCCATATATTTTAGCCTAGTGGCGTAATGAAAACCTCGTCCGTATGACACAAACTAAGTGAATTTATTTTTTACAAGCTTTTATTAAAAGCTAGCAAGCATATAGATATGAAAGCCACTATTGTGCAGGAGAGCCGGAATATTTGTTTGGTCAATTTACCTGAAAGTGTATAGAGTCGCACCGCTGTGGCTTAGTGGTAAGCAAGTGCGCGCTTCCACTCCGCAGCACCTGGGTTCAAGCCCTGGTCAAAGCAACATCGCAAAAAATATAGAAAAAAGGTTTTTTCTTAACAGCGGTCGTCCCTCGGCAGGCAATGGCAAACCTC
>NW_016168646.1:0-18876 GCF_001687245.7 Rhagoletis zephyria
AACATAAATAATAAACAAATATGAAATTTGAGCTTGATTAATACATTTTAAAAACTTTACAGCACAAAAACAAAAACCAATCGATTTTATAGTTTTCCAAATATCTCGAAAACGGGTCGAGGAAAAAATTTGAAAAAAATCACATATACACACATCAAAATTCTCTATAAAAAGAAATATTTTTACATTTTTATTTTTTCTTTAAAAATTTTTTACATACACATTTTTTGATAAAAAAAAATTGTTTTTGAAAATATGCCACCTCAAAAAATATTTAAAAAAGTCACAATTGTAGCTCTGAGTATTGCGCAATATTTAAGTATAGTATTATGGGGTGACCTCTTCAATAATTTGAGTGTTTTTTTTATCAAAAAATTTGTATATGAAAAATTTTGCAAGAAAAAAATTTAAAAATATTTCTTTTTATATAGAACTTTGATGTGTGTATCTGCGAATTTTTTTTAACTTTTTCCTCGCCCTGTTCTCGAGATATTTGGAAAAATATTAAATAGATTTGATTTTGTTTTTGTGTTGTAAAGTTTTTATGAATGTATTAATCAAGCTCAAATGTGGAGTCCGTCCGTTTTGGTATGGAACGCCCCATATACATACGTACATATGTATTTACGCGTTCCTCAGTTGAACTTTATAAAGTTTTTAGGGAACCGAATAACTTATGCACCACAGAAGTACTTATGTATGTATGCAAGATCTTACGAATGCATTACAAAATTAGATACCCTCTACAATGGCGAGGTCAAATTAGAGGGAAGCATAACTGTGGTGCATTTGTGTGTAAATGTATCTAATTTGTTCAGTACACTTGTTATTGCTGCCTGTTGCCTGTTACTTGTTTCTTGTTGCTTGTTTCTGTGGCTGCAAATTAGATTTGTAAAACTTTAATTTAATTAGGCACTATTTTTGATGAACCAGATGCAATCATGAAATTCCATGTATGTACAAAGTAAATTCAATTAAAAAGGATTTGAAATTCTTGGTATGACTTAGAATGGTCGAATAATTTGTGGGTAAATAAGTAAACTCGTAATCACATACATACTTACATATATGTATGCATGTAAGCGCTCAAGTATTTTCACATTCACGTGGTTTGCTTGCTGGTAGAGTGTGAATAAATTTAATGATTTAGAGATTGAGTGTATGTATTTATAATTAGAGAATTCCTTTGCTGTCATAACAAGCGCATTGTCGTAATATCATTCATTCAAAAACAGGGACCGAACATAACAGTTGTTGATGAAAACTGTCATTGAAAAATACACTATGAGGGAAATGGTCTACAATTAAGACGTACATATCAACCGATTTTTTTCACCGAGAATCTAATTTCAAAATAAATTTGTTTGTAATTTTTATGCAAAATGTAAAAATATAACAATCATTTTTGATTTTCATTTTATAAATCCAAAATAAGAATTATTTTTTGATTTTTATATACATAATATGTCTTAGACAACAGTTATTGAAGATTTTTATTTATAAAAGTCATAAATAAAAAAAAAGAGTCAATGAATTTTACTTTTAAAAGTCATCAATATAAATCAGTCCCTGACTTTTATCTTGTAAGTGAAACGTATTGAAGTCGTTAACATTTTTTGCATTTAAGAAGGTATTGGAGAATGATTACGATTTAAAAAAAAAAGTCACTGACTGATTTTTAGTGATGACTTTAATTAATAAAAGTCTTCAATAACTGTTATCTAAGACATGTAATATCAAAATCCAAAATGACTGTTTTTTGCAGATTATTTAGATAAAAATTTAAATAACTATCATTTTAGATGTATAAAATAAAAATCAGAAATATCTGTTACTTAAGGAGTAATTAAAGAAAAGTCAAAAAATAATTGTTGAAGAGCGCTTTTTGAAGTAAAAATTGTAACAGTCCCTGTTAAAAAATGGTTTACAAAGTTTGTGGTTAAAATATTTACATTATGGCGATAAGGCTAATAATGGTACCTTCTGAATCTCCTAAATTAATTTATTTTTTATACGTATCTACTTCAACAGCCGGTTTCTTAGCCTAATGAGCAGCATTACCAGGCTCGACAGAATAGTCCCTCTGTTGCCCGAAAAAAATTATATATGTACATAGTTCCCTCCTCCCCTTAGGTCGACTAAGTTTTCCATTCAAAGCAATTATGATTGATTGATTTATATACATACATACATGTTGGTTTATTGCGAGGTCTCATAACACTGGTTTACATCAAAAATGTTCTATGGATAAATTAAAGTGGTCAAATGAAAATGCGCAAATATTTTTTGCATGAATTATGGCGAATTAGTAATATTATTTGCTGCTAATTTTTCATACAAAAAATCTTTGTGCATTTTCATTTGATCACTCATTCTCTTTTACTTTACCCATCGATTTTCTTCATTGGGAACTTAATTTTATTATTATTATTTTTTTTTTTTTTAGGGACAGGCTTTCATACAAATAGAAGGGACAAATAATTCGTTATTTTTATTTTCCCCCTGTTATCTAAAGTTTGAATTTTCTTCATTTTTTTCATAAAAAAAAAACAATGAAATAATTAATAAATAATTTCTCAGAAATCATCAGGCCTATCGAAAAGTGCTGCATACAGGGTTTATGGAAATTTTCGGTAGCTTTCATTTACCGTATTTCGTATTAGAGTCGTTCAATTGGTTCGCAAGGTATATGTGATTTTTTTTTAGCTGAATGACCGTAAATTGCAAATACCTAAAAAAACCTATGCATAGAAAAAATATCTTGATTTTCGGCATCAGTAGACGATTCAACATAGGAACTGGATAGGGGCATCCTTTGAGCGAAATATTCACGTTTTAATAAAATGCTATTGATTAACGTACCAAAAACCTTAAACAGTGCTTATATGACTAATATAGAAATAAATTTACAGCCACTATAGAAAGCTTACTTTTACCTAAACTACGTTTTAGTTAACTAAATTTAAAGTAAATATTTTCTTTTCGCAATCCGCCAAGGCGATTGTGCCCTTCTTCTCAGTGATATCACTATTTACTATTTACACAAGCCTTTCGCATGCCAAACTGAAGCTCACATCCTTCGGTAACTCATTTAAATGTTTAATTTAATTTACATTTACATTTGTTTTAACATCTAATGCTATGCAATTAGCGGCATCTTTGATTAGAGCTAGTAGTAGTCATCAAAAATACATATATGTATGTAGATGTATTTATACTCAAACGTACATACAAACACACATATAAATTAACGGTGTAAATAAAGGCGTATGAACCCTGAAAACAGCTATGACTTCGAAGCGCCAACACCATTACATAGCTACACGAATTTATATAGGGATGTGTATACGCATTTTAACGCCTTTTGGCATTGAAAATTATTACATACTACTCTTGATGCAGCGTTTCAAGTCAGCAAATGATTTTACTTGCATATGCACATATCTACATGAATCAATATACAATATGTTTTGAAACATAGCAACACAGTTTAACTAATAAATACAAATGCATGGCTTCTGTTGTTGCAAAAAATTTTGCAAGTTGGCACAAATATTTGTTATATACTCCCTTGCTCAATCGAAATTATTTACAATAACACTTGACTTAATTAGAAATACTTGTATGCATAATATAAATATATAAATACTGATATACGTACATACATATGTATGTATGTATGCCTGCATATGTGCATGGTACATTACTTACGGTGACCAGATTTCTGTTCGGCAAAATCGTTAAATTTCTGAAGCATCGAATCCGAAAATAAAATTTGGTTTTTAGAATAAAAAGACAAAGCATCTTTTAATGCAGTTTCATCTTAAACAAAACAAAAAGAAAAAATTTGAAAAGTTATCGCAAAAATATGTACAGCTTACATTATTCATATCCATGAATTTTTGAGGAACCTAGTATTATTTTTTTTTTATTTCAAGTAAATAAAATAAAATTTATAAGTAGTTATAAAAACCTTAAAAAGAATTGAAGCAAGCATGATAGACTGCAATATAGCGATAGTGTCAGTTTGACAGAATAAAACATAAACAAAGATCTTAGAAAACAAGGATGCTGGCTACTTTTATGGCTCCCTTATATTCTATGTTCTTTGTGATAACGAAAGTGCGGCCAAGTTTGTCCGAAAATGGGTTTTGGGCCAGAGTGCAAGTAGACTTCTAATAGAATAATAAGGAGTAATCGGTACGAATGGTCACCGTATAAATATTGGTTCCGTACGTCATGCGGACTGCGCCCCTCGTGCGGATGGGCGGGAATGGAGGGTAAAAACCGTTGGGATATTATTATTATTATTATTATACATACTACATATTTATGCGTATATATAACATAGACCGGGTCGGTTCCCAAACAAAAATCAAGAAATCGCGCATTTAGATGATTTTGACGTCATAAAAATATCCGCCCGCTACGCCTTAAGACAGCCAAAATTGGCAATTTTTGATTGCTGTTAAGAAGTCTCTACTCACCAATAGCGGCTTTTCGTGATGAGCATCCATTTCGAGATTATTTGGTTTACAGTAAGCTGTTGTACCCTCTAGTCTTAAAAAAAAGGTCACAAATAAATAGCGAAAATGAAGCGATGAAATATTTGTTTTACAACAATTTCATTAGGAAATGAACCCTAAAAAAAAACAAGTACCGTACGTAACCCTCGTGTCGGGTGGGCAAAAAAGGAGGGTAAAACCATTGGGATTCAATTGTAAAATTAAAAACATTAAAATCTAAAGATTATAAGAAAATTAAAAAAGTTAAAAATAAAAAAGAAACAACATTCCACCGCCCGAGGACTAGAACTCGCATTTCGCGAATGGCACTCCAGTACTTTGCTCACTCAACCAGTGTGACTGATGGAGCAGCGAGAAAAGAAGACATACATACATGATATCAGTTGGCTGTCTCTCTTTGTTTTCACCACACATTTTTGGTGGACTTTTTGTTACGCTCCCGTACTGAATACCCAAACCATCTCAAGTCACAAAAAGGAACGCTAATTGATAGTCCCAAATTTTGTAACTTGAGATGATACTCAGTTACTGAATACCAGCCTTAAATTGTCTAGGACCGAATTTTGTTTTAGATCAAAGTCCTCTCAACTTAACCTTTCAAATTAGGCGAAGTAATTACTGAAAAATTTTCGCGACCCAGCCTAATGCACCACTCTATTATTCTGTCTTGTGGTATAAATAAATTCATCATCAGCTTGCTCATCAGTGACAGCTGCCGAACATTTAATTACTTCTTATTGTTTTAGCGAAAAGTGTAAGAACAAAAAACAAAACTATAGTTATTTGGAGTAGCGTGTATTGTACAGAATGGAACCAATTTCAGATGTCGATATTAGCAGAGATTTTCATGTAAATATGTGAGTTTGCAATTCACGTTAAGCACAACGGGGTTCATATATGTTTTCCAAATTACTTGCAGTGCTTTTTTTGGTTTATTTATTCCGTAGTCATGTTAATGAGCAAGATGCTTATAGATATAATATGAAATTTATTTGGCTAACTGGAATAGTAATTAACATTTAACAAGGATGCATTGTAACGTTAACTTTAACATTTACGGAAAAAAATGCAATCGTTTCTGTTGAAACGTTTTGGCTATTATCAAAATACTTCTATTTTAGTTTTTAGCGAAAAAGAAATCCAATCGTTAAACGTCAAATAAAATTCTCCATAAAACGTATATACATCACTTTTCGATAGGGCTGACAATAAATTCAAAAATAACAGTTTCTGTGTAAATGTTTTGCAATTGTGTTAAAGCCTGTTCCTTTAGAATAAAAACTAAGCTACCAATGAAGAAAATCGATGGATAAAATAGAAAATAATGGTTGGTCAAATGAAAATGCACAAATGAGGCCTATCGAAAAGTGATGTATATACGACTTATGGAGAATTTAATTTGCTTTCATTTCCCATATCTCGTATTACGATTATTCAATTGGTTCGTAAGATATACATGAGTAAGTGAAACCACCATTTCTTAAGCTGCATAACGGTAAATTGCAAATATTTCGAAAATGTATCCATTGAAAAAGAAATGTCTCAAATTTCGGAATCACCGTGCAATTCTACATAGGAATTCGATAGTGGCATCCATAGAACATTTTTGCTATAAACCAGTGTATGTAGCGATTGATCGATTTCTCTTGAAGGGGATTAAGCTGGTCTCAATCGGCCGCTCGAGTGTAGTGCGCCGTCGAAACAAAGACTTGTATAAGCTAGACAAAATTCTTCTGCAAAAAAATTTGCCATAAAAGTTCGCCAATTACCATTCGTTCTTGCATTGTTTTCGTGGGAGCCCTTGCTTTCCTTATGCCGATGGATGCCAAGTTGAAGGATTTTTTCCCTAGCACCTTCTCATCCATTCGTCGTTAAAAACCTCGAACAGCTCGTCACTTCACCTTCTCCGATACACGTATCAAAAGCCTCCAAAGCCTTCTCATCTTTGTTCGACATCCGTCAATGTTGCTGCGCCATATAAAAGTTCGGGCATGATCAGAAAGTTTCAGAGTAATTTTTGTTCATCGAGATAGTGCTCTGCTTTTCAACTGCCTACCCAGCACAAATTAGTACCTATTGGCAAGCGTTATTCTTCGCTTGATCTTCAGGCTGACATTGGTGGTGGTGTTTATGTTTGGTCATTGGTAAACAAAGTCTTCCATTATTTCAAAAATATAGATGCCAACACTGACGCTTCACCCAAATACGTTCCATTTATTTATATTTAGAAGGTGCAATGTATTCGAAAAGAATAATATAGTGCAAAGTTGTCAAAGCCACACGGTTCTGTTAAACGCGGTTTTTATCCCCTCTGCACTAGGAATTCTATAAATCAATCAGTCATATAATGATAAGTTATGATTATCCCAAATAAATAACTTCAAATTCGGGCCGAGATTATTTCGTTTATTCTGTGTTTCGTGTTCCTACTTTTCAAATAAAGGTGAAAATATATCCCTGTGCACTGACATATACGTATACTTGATATTTTTCCATTACTTTCTGTTTCCATTGTACTTCATTCCCAAGCAAACTATTCTAGCACATCTTACAGCACTTAAGCAGCGCTCACTACGCAACTTAAATACTCACTTACACTTGGTAAGTACATTTTTAGCGAAGATTTATATGTGCAACACAATTCCTGTTATGCGCAAAAAAAAAGGTCCGCGCATACCGACTTGTTGCCACAATTCTAACTGCCACTTGTATGTCGTTGCTTGACAAAAAAAAAAAACGTTCGGACAAACAAAATATCCGTGCATAACGGTTTTCGCAGAACTTCTCATATATACATACCTACATATGTACGTATGTAAGTATGTACATGCTCGTAGCAGCTTTGAACGCCCCTCCAAACACCCACCAAACGGCAGGCACTCTACTTTCGCTTCAACATCGCTAATGCCAATATATGGCAATAGTTTCAGTGTCAGTTTTAGTTTCAACTGCTTTTATCCGCTTTTTCCTCCATTGCTTTGAAAGCCTTTGCGATTCGCTATGTGTTTTTTTTTTTTTTTTTTTTGTGTTTTAAGTGCCCAATGGGCCGACTATAGTCAGTTGCGCGTAAAAGGATATAAGCGGATTTGCAAATTTTTTCACTGCGCAGCGATCTCATACGGTAAGTTTGTTTTGCGCTTTCTACTCTACGCTTTGTGTGCATGTCTCAGTTCAGACATTCTGTGTTCAGCAAAAGCTTTTTGGTTATGGTTACATAGCCGTGTAATACTCTTAACTTCGATTTAGCGTCTGGTGAACTGGTTGTGACTTTGGAAAAAGTTTTTTTTTTATAATTCGTAACAAAAAAACATAAATTTTTTGTCGATTTTTTTTTAGTATCTGTGTCTCAAAATATTTTAAAGATTTCAAATCAGAGTCTGATAGGTATACATAGGGCGAAGAATAACAATGTCCCAAGAACACTTGCGCTTTTAGTTCGGAGTGTCTAAATTATGCATCCATTTCACATGAATAGGCACAACATTTTCCTTCACCGAGACTATGTTTTTTTTTTTTTCTTTTGTAAGCATCGACAAAACTTATTTTTAGTAAATTCCGTTCCTTTTTTTTTGTGCTTTTCATCAAACTATAGATACGTTTCTGTTTTTTGAATCATTTACATAAATAGTCTTTAAACTAAAAATTTTAAAATAAGGAACCAAGGAGAATTCAACCAACAGACGCTTTAGATTCACATTATTTTCGTTAAATGAATATAAAATAAGGAGCAAAACTCAAACTGAAGATGGCACAACGCGAAAACCGGTTTTCCTCCGAACCAAACTTGACAAAGGATGACGGAAATTCGCTCCAAAATAAATCATCTTCCCACCTTGTCGGAAAATCCATCAACACAAATTTATTACTCACCTTTAAACCAAGTGTATTTTTGCGTGAAAAATCTTCTCATAGAATTAACTTTTCGTGCGGAGGAGGCTTAAAATTGTAGGTCCCTCTATTTGTGTAATACCATCAAAAGTAATATCGCAAAATGAAGGAGAAGCTCGGCCAAGCACTTAGCAAAAGCGTAAGCGCCAAAATGTTATTATTAAAACCCCTGTTCGAAGATCACTTCTAGACGACTTTTATATAATTCTAGGACATCTCGCTTTTTGTCACTTTAATCAGCGGTAGAAGCAATTGTCAACCATCGGATGGATTTTGCGACTTGAAAATTTAACAAAACCTACAATTCTTAACATTTTCCAGGAAGTAGCTGCGTTTTTCTGCTCCTTTTGCTATGGAGCGGTGCGTTGTCGTTCTGGAATATTCTAGAAATAGCTCCTAAAAAGTGGTAATTTTAAATTAAAATATTCAAAACTTTTACGCTGGAAATTTGATATGACATATGAAAAAATCATAAGTCGCAGTACAGACTACAGTACTATCCTGTAAATCAAGAAGTTGAACCAAATAACGCTCTTCCCTTCAGAAATCGTAAAAATTATTATTTAGCCACCAAAACAACAGTTTTTCACTTGAAAAACCTTCTACTGTCCTTCCAAGATATAAAAGCGCTGAAATTTCACCGATGCATACAAATTATAAGCTCGGATCTGGAGTTAAAACAAATGTGCCTATTCAAGTTAATGTTAGTGTACATATATATTAGAAACAAAAATCAGTGTGGCATTAGGATGGGTCGATTTGGTATGGTTAAATAATAAACGCTGTTTGATCATAAATAAAATAAGTTGCAAACTTAGGAAAAATGCACAGCTTGGTCAATTTCTTGATGTGTGTAGGAAACTATTATATATCTTTAAGGAAGTTATTAAGATAAAAACATTATTTTACAGAGCGCTACGAATGCGTCACATATTCATTTATGCATATAAAAAAATATGGCTTTCAAATGCAGAGCCACCAAAAAAAGTTCCCAAATTCGCATTAAACCGAAAGAAGTGCCCTATTCGACTATAGGTCAGCACAAAAATCAAAAGAACAACGAAGTTTTTTCTTTAAAAAAATGTAACTTTACGGATAACCATAAATTACAAAGCTACCATCGGTGACTATGTAAATTTCGATTTCGGTTTAATTCACCAAGGCTGTTTTCTTAAACGGTTAATTTCCACCAATAATCCATCTTATCTGGCCAGTGTGCTTTGTCCCCCTTAGGTATCTATGCGCGGGCTCTTCCACTTAATATAAACGAATATTATTTTAAACGTTTAAACTAAATTTTCGTTCCACACTAATATTAATATCATTTAATGACGACTGAGTCAACAATTTATTCGTGCCTTTTGACAATTCAATCAGATCTACTGCATATAAGAAGGAACAAATACAGACTCAGACGAATAGCCTTCTTGCCCAGTTGTTGTGTGTGTTAGTTATCAATGCCATTATTAGCCGAAGAATGACTGGCGGCGACATACAACAACTACAACTTTTGCACAATCACATACTCGAACGTGCGCCAGCATGCCGTATTTGCTCAATTCAGGGTCAATTGTGAAGTACTAAATATGTACATAGTGCGGAATATTGCTTAAAAAATACTTTAAAAAATAAATTTACGGGAAATGGAATCTGAAGAGTTGTGCATTAAAGCTCAACAAAAAAAGGCAAAATGTTGTAATAATGGAATTTGGGAACTTTTTATAAAAACTGGGAGAGAACATACTTATGTATATAATTATTATGTATATAAGTATAATTTTAATTGTTGTCAATTCTCGGGTATTTTGAACTCGACGATCAATTTTAACAAAAAATCTTTTTAAAATGAAACTAAATCTTGCCGTCTCGGATGCTTTCAAGTATAGATATAAGTAATATGGGTATTCATGGAAACGCGTAAATGCCTCGTAACCGCATAAACTTTGTAAATAATTGAATTTTCCATACAAGATTAAGTAAGTTTACGAGGTTTACGTAGTTACGAGGCATTTACGCGTTTTGATGAATTGCCCTAACGTTCTGAAAAAAATATTACAACCCGATTCACTTGAATAGGAACCAGAGAAGTTTCTTTTTGATATCATTTTGAAAAATGATTTATTTCCAAGAAAAGTTGTGAAAATGAAGTCAACCCCTTGATTACTTTGGATTTTATTCCACTTTTTATCAAAATACACTAACATTATGCTTATTAATTTGGTTGACTTCAATAGCCACAATGATCCGTAGCCTCCTTATACGTATAGCCAAGTTACAAAAATTGCACTTGACACCTTTTGAAGAATTAAAAAGATAATTAGAACTATAACAGACCCGAAAACAGCGAAGTTTCCATTTTTTTGTAACATTTTTCGCATACTTTCACACCTCTTTATTGAATATGCTAGCAAAATTACGCACCGATTCGCAGTACAGAAGCTGTAAAAACGAAGATAACGAAGCCCAGACATAATTTTTTCAGAGTTCGGCCTATTCACAGGAAATCGGTCATTCTTCAATATGAGATTAAAGATAAACTTTTCCGATGCCCAAAAATCGAGATATAAGCTCAGTTCTGAGGAAAAATGTGCACCTATTCAAGTGAAGCAGAGTATAAGTACTCTTGAAGAAAGTAAACAAATTTATTATGTGAAGCATGATGCAGTCTAACAGGCTGTTATAGAATCAACTCTACTAATTTATAACTAATCAAAACTATTTATTCATATCTAGCTTAACACTAGTTTATTATTTACTCCTTGAATGTAAGGAACTGGTTTTTTTTTATTGTAAAGACACCGTAAATCATAATTTAGAATTTGCTCGCTAATACCCTCAAGCCACTAACAATTGGTGGTTTAACGGAGATTTTCCACAATTGTTTAGTTTTCGATTTGACTTAGGGGAAAAGCCAACTAATGCGGCAAAGCCACGCAAGTGAACGTAATCATGGATATATCTTGTAAGTAATACAAACAAACCAAACTGTCTGTGTGCATTGTGTAAGTATAAAAAAGAGAAACAAATGAAGTAGCCAGCTAAAGCAAAATGGGTATTTCGAGATCCCGAATTTTATGCCAGCGAAAGGATTTGAGCACTTTACAGCTGCTAACGCCATGTTAAGACAATAACAAGCAAAACGATCCTTGGTTTCTACGAAATATGTGAAACTGCCTTATCGACCAATGCCCATATTGCATGCCACATTAATATGTATTGCCTTTTATTAAAAGAAATTGTTTGTGTCTGATTGTTTATTATTTTACATAAACGCATACAATTATCTTTTAAGTAGTATGCCACTTTCGCCCTTTCTACTGATACTCTCCCGCTGATTTTGCTTATTTAAAGTGAATATACTCCCCTTGAAGCAAGCATTCATATACATACATACTTAATTTTTGTACCACCTACGGGCACCGCAAGCAACGTCAAATGTCCAAAGGTCGAAAAGTCCAAAAGTCTATCGTAAGTTCGAGAGCCGCATGACCCCTCGCGGGCAGGCAGTCAGTCGGTCAGTCAAACAATGTGGCTGCGGCAAATTGGATATTCTGCTGTTACACGACACAAAATTCGATTTGTTGCTGCTATTTTTGCAAACGACTGAAAGTACCTACTCACAATACAAGTACATACATATGTACATACATGCAGACACACTTGACTAACAATATTTTTCTCTGCCGACGCCCTTTATCTCTCTAAAAACCAGCTCAATTTCCCTCTCCTCCAAAACAAATAACTGACCCACATTTACAGCCGCAGTGGCACGCCATGGGAAGCCCGTTAACCGTTAGCAGTTAAACAAGCAGAAAGGCAGAGCGCAACAAATGTTGTAGATTTGCTCTTACCAGGGGTTTATTGTAAAGCATTTGATTATTTCTTTTGCTGTTATTTTGGCCATTGTTTCCGTAGTTCTATAAACAAGTATGTTTGTGGAAAATATAAAAGGAGGGATTAGGGAAGTCGCTATTAAAATCCCGGAATCCCGGGATTTGTCCCGCGATAGATGTTCGTTATTTTTCAACAACTTAGCTGGACAAAAATTGGAACAATATTGTTTGATAAGCTTTCCTACCCATGCAATAAATAATATTTTAAAGGATTTGAAACCAAATTTTTTATTTAAAATTAAAATTATTTCATTAGTAACAAAACAATGAAAATAGTTAAATGTATCTATAAGCATTTAGTAATATTTTAGCGTGTACCAGTGTTGCCAGTTTAGCTTGTTTCTCCCTAGATTTAGGGTTATGCTGGGTCATTAGAGAGAAAAATAGGGACATTTAGGGAATTTATGACTTTATCACATTTACCAAGAGTTTATCACTTTTGATGAAGACCCCTACTATTAAATATTAAATAAACAAAAGGAATATAGCCAAAACTGGTCGACATAAGACGTTTCTATTATTGTCACCAGTGCAAATTACAAATCCCGAAAATCCCCAGATTCTTGGCAATAATCACGGGATCCCGAAATACCGCGATTACCATCCCTAGTAGGTATGTATGTAGTTACATATTTAGTAATTGTCACTGGTATTGTTTGAGTTATTTAGTATACATATACGCTACTTGTGTTGGTTAAATTGTGGTTTCCCTAATTGAAATGAATTAAATGCTTAGGGCCGGTTATTCAAAGTCTGATTAACACTAACTGCAGGTTAAACATCGTTATCGACGTGATCAACTCCATAACATATAATAGAGAGTGCACAACGACCTTTATTTAACCTGCCGTTAGTGCTAACTAGACGTCGAGTAACCGGTCCTTAAGGCAATAGTAAGTACAAATTAAATTTAATGGAAATTGGATTTGAAATTGCAAAAAGACCATTGCAAGTAAAAGAGGCCACAGAGAGAATAGCAACATACATCTACTTGTATGTATATCAGACATAACTGTTTTAATAACGCATTTTAAGATTTTCTTTAGGTATTATTTCAATAAAACAATTCTCGATTGCTTGGCCGACGAAAAAATTACTAAACTAAACTAAATTTAAATCATAATACGCCCTTGTTAGTGACAATATTAAATAGAGGTAGAACAATAAATATTTTGAAGAGGGTTGCCACCTGTTTTAAATGTCGAATTTAGTTTACTTATTCCCAAGTTATACAAAATATCATAATATGGATGTCAAACGAAGGAGTCTTAAGAAGTCATTAGTTTGAACGCTAAGAATATTTTTGAGATGTTGGAAGAGGGTTCCCACCTGTTAAAAAAGTTGAATTCAAAATATTTTAAAATTTAAATGATTTATTATAATATGAGTATCAATCGAAGAGCGTTTGAAAATTTTTTATTTCTGAACTCTATTTAGCGGGCTTGCCACATGTTTGAAAATTAAAATTCGACTTAATTCATCAGTTAATTAAAATATGTGTCGCGATGTCCGGCGATGAAGAGTTAACAATGATTAATCTTGAAAGCACTTTTGAAGAGGACTGCCACCTGTTTGAAAGGTCTAACTCATTTAACTAATTCAAAAAGTATATGAAATATAAAGACACCGCAGTCAAACGAAAGAATGTTAAGAAATCTTTATTATTAAGTAAATTGGATGAATCTTAAAGGGCTTTATTCCTGACCTTTACTTAGGAGGGTTGCCATTTGTTTGAATAATCAAATTCGAATTAGTTCATCAGTTTAAGATTTAACAAGATTTTAGTTTGAGAATACTTTTGAAAAGGAATTTCAAAAGTGACAGGTCAAATTAGAGACCTTAGTCCGTAGATGTATGATAAGGTGTTATTTTTTTAATTAAGAACTTTTTTCATCGGTCATATGAAAATAAAAACATGCACTATGCGAGACTGCTCTTCACTCAGAAACGGCTGCACGGTTTTGATGAAATGTGGCACTCGGATCTCTTATAACTCTAGCTAACATTTGGAATTTTTTTAGGTTTTGGAAATTCAATTTTGGGCGTTTTAACGCCACGCGGGTTCACAAATTTAACAAATTATCATTAATAATAAAAATTATTTATAAGAACAACATCTAAAGTTTCACTTTTTTCGCCTAATACAAAAAAATTGCCCTAAACTATTTTCATATTTGTCCTTTTTTTTTAATGGTGCTAGTTATACAATTATTTGCATACATCAAAATATTATAAATTAAATGTACGTACTGTGAATTGACCTCCAGTTTCAGGTTCGATTACCCAATGTGCACTGCTAAAGAAGTTTCACCTCAAAAATCCTTCTGGTTTGCATTGGTGCGACCGGTAAACGATCGTAAACGACTCCAATGGGCAAAATAACATAACGAGTGGTATATCGAACAATGGAAACTGGTGTTAATGAAACGATGAGTCCGAATTTGAAATTTTGGATAGCTAACGGTTAATGTACTGTCGCAGAAAATCTAATAAACCGCACGCACCTCAATGTGTAAAGCCAACTGTTAAGTTTGAGCAAGTGTATGGTACGATAATTAAAGCAATTAATAAAAAAAAAAACAACATTTTTTCAAGTGGGTCCAAACATTTGCAGGGCAGTGTATATACTTCGGGAATGATTTTTTAGTTCCTTAACATTGCTTTAAATAATATTGGATGCATTTATATATTTAACTACTATGATTTAAAGCAACATCAATAAATAACAAGCCAAACAAAACAAAAGAGCATGTCCTACTTCAGCACACACTCTCAGACTTTGAGTCAAATCAAATTGATACTTGTAAATTGAGTGGATAATGCTATGTCATACAATATTTAATGCGTACTTCGAAGTGAAAAATCACGCGCCAGTACTTAAAATGCTCAACTCTACAACCACACCAGCCAATGAACTTTCAGATCAAAACAAATTCGATAAAGTCTCATAAACATCCACAGCTCTACCACTGAATGTAAAACAGTAAAGAAAAAATTAATATCAATGGAAATTTACACGGAAATACTTGTGTGCCATTGTTTCATATTCAAAAATGATATGTGGGAATGTAGCTGAACAGAGGGCAAATAAACTGTTAAAAACAAATTTGATTTGGAACTGTAACTCTGCAGCTTGTGGCCGCGTAGGAATTCCCTCGCACAACAGCAAACATAAATATAATTCGGTGTAGTTTGCTTTTTTGATTCGTTTTTTATTTACTTTATGTATATTCATATCATTTTTTTTTTGTAGCAATGCTTTTGCCTTTGGTGGTGCTGGCTGACGTGCGTATAATTGCGTAGGTGGTGTGGCTGTATGCGACTGAGTGGCGCACTCACCGAAAACAAACACTGTTGAATGTTTGCCAACAAAATAATAACAACAACAAAAATAACGAAAAAATCTCACATGCGCCACAACCAATTGGCATGGCTTGGCGCCACGAATTTTCACTGCAATGACCTCGCTGAATTTTCGGTCATCCCGTATCCAGATATTGTGACGGAATGGAGGGTGTGAGAGGGAGGGGATTGGAGCGGAGTGGAGTGTAGTGTAGTGGAGGACATCAGTTGGGGAGTCGCTGAAAGGTCCCTGATGTTTGCTCAGCGATTTCTGGTGATGAATTTTGTTGATGATGAAACGCTTGAGTTGAATTTCGCCAATTGTGTTTTTATTATTTGCGTTCTTGTTTACGAGCACTAAAATAAATAAATACATGGCTGTGTGTGTATACATATTTATGTATTTCACTTTCGTGTGTTTAGGCGTGGTTGTGTACAATATTTATGGACGTATGTAGGTATTTGTTTACATTTTATATATGTATATGCGTTTGTTTTATTTGTACTTGCATGTCAGGCTCGTGGAAAAGTTTCTTTTGCATTTATTAGATTTTTAAATGTTTGGCCGTGATTTTTTTATTTTCTTCATTTTTTTTTTCTATTTGAATTACACTTCAAAATCAGCACTCCAAATAAAAGTTTTGCGAAAAAGTTTAATTGGCATTATNATAAAAAGCGACTAGTCACTTTTAAAAAATAAAAATAAACATTTTCGCCAGCTGAGATTCGAACCGGGGGTGCTCATTTTTGTTAGGCGAATACTCTCTCTGTGTGCCAAAGCCGCACATGAAATTTCATTGACTAAGAGCGTACATATCATTAAATCGTTAATAGTACCCGTTAGAGATGAGTTGGGGACTAATTGATCTCCAATTATACCCAGAAGGGATGAGTCGAGACTAATTGACCTCCATTAGTACCCGTATGAGACTAGTTGGGACTAATTAATGCCCAATTGTACCCGATTGAGAGTAATCTCGGAATACTCTCTTTAGAGATTAGTCGCACAATTTTTTGCAGGGATATTTATGGACGTATGTAGGTATTTGTTTACATTTTATATATGTATATGCGTTTGTTTTATTTCTACTTGCATGTCAGGCTCGTGGAAAAGTTTCTTTTGCATTTATTAGATTTTTAAATGTTTGGCCGTAATTTTTTTATTTTTTTCATTTTTTTTTCTATTTGAATTACACTTCAAAATCAGCATTCCAAATAAAAGTTTTGCGAAAAAGTTTAATTGGCATTATTCTGTATGTGATGGAGTGGCTTATTTGAAAAAAGTACAGATGATGGATTTGATGGCTTTTGATTGTGTTTTAATTATAACTTAATCAACAGCAACCAAAATTGCCGCTTGGCAAATTCTTTAAATTGCTTGGCCGAGCTGCTCTTACTCTTTGTGGTATACATCTTGATGTTTTCACACAAACGGAGCGACATCGTACAGTTTCTAAGACAAGCTTCTTCCCGGCAGGAATACACTCAGAGGTTTTTCATTGCCTACCGAATGGCGTCAGTTATTAGGAACAGTTTTGTATGTTGCTTAGATCAAAAGTTGAGCCTGGCGCCCTACCACTGGTATGCCATCACATCACATCCATGCGCTCAGCCAGGGTGCCTGCCCATTATCGTAATCACAGTAAAAATCCCAAAATTGAAAGTTGTTTGGATACATGCACACCTACTTTTACAATCTTACGTGTCTTGTCAGGCTAATTTTACCTCAACAGCCAATTTCGTCTGATATCATTCTAACTCCTTTTTGAACTCAATCCAGCTTAATTTTTCGTTGTGTTTACCTGGAGATCCAGGAAGAGGTATTACTTGTTTAGCAATTGGTAGATACACTCTACAAAATTTTAAAGGCTATGGGGGACTTAATTTGAAATTACGTAGCACAACAATGAAGTTC
Organism: Rhagoletis zephyria; assembly: GCF_001687245.7. Lineage (NCBI taxonomy): Eukaryota > Metazoa > Arthropoda > Insecta > Diptera > Tephritidae > Rhagoletis > Rhagoletis zephyria. Next base: position 17,565 of record NW_016168646.1, read on the forward strand.
CCGAACTGGAGTATTTATTGATAGGTTTATTCATGATAAGTGATTCAGCAATGATGCAAATGCGTGTTCAAGATCACCTTATGAAAGATTCTGAAAAATGATCCCGTTATCTAAAATAACATTGATCTTTTAACCAGAGTGTTTTCAGATTTTTTCCTTTCTTAAGGGCTGTTTGCGGCTCTCAAGAAAAACTAAAAATGTATTTTCTTCTATCAAAATTTCTTAAATCAGTTTGCAGTCCTCAAGAAAAACATGTTCGTATATTTATTACTTCAAGAGATTTTACAGCAAAGGCAAAGTAATTTTTCAAACAAAAGAAATAATGCAAANTTTTTTTTTTTTTTTTTTTTTTGATTTGCCTGCATCAGCATCAGCATAAAATTCTTTATTAACAGAAACGAAAATCACCCAAAAAATTTTTTCGAAGCTCACTAACGTTTTCAAGTTAAAAAAAAGGGGAAAAAATTAAAAATTCTAAAATTTAAATTTTTTAGATCTAGGTAAATTTTTATTCAATAAAATCTTTAAAAAAAATTTATTTTAATTTTTTTCCTAAAATCAACATATCAGAGTTTAAAAAGAATTTTTTTTTGGTTCCTATGACCAAGAAAATTAATTCAATGACGCAAGTACAGCAAAAAAAAAGTTTGACTTTATTTGGCTAGCTATTTTGGTTTGCGAGATATTACATTTTGTCGCACAAAATCACATTTTGTACACTTTGCGGCCTGCAGCGCTTGAGAAGCTGATTGAATGTCATCGAAAACAAGGCATAGGTACCAGGTACACAAGAAATTTGATATGTAAACAACCGCGAACAAGAACCGAAAATGTCTCAAATTGGTTACAACCCGAAATTATTCCGAAAAAGTTCTGAGCTAGCAAAGTTTGCTTCATGTATGTATGTAACTGATTCGCTGTTGCTTTGAAAATGTTGATCTTCCTGCCGACTACGCATGAATTTATTTGGGCTAGTTTTTGGCATAGTTGTACATATATAGATAAACATATGTTTGCATGTATTTGACAAAACTCATTACTTTGAAATGTATCGAATTCAGCTAAGCAAACATCAAACCAAAATTAATTTTGGTATGCTTTTAAGTCATTTTTTGAAATTATGATCTTTGGGAAAGCTCAAAATTCCACACTGATTTCTGATACATCTTCAACTTACTTTGGAATTTTTTTCATGGTAGGGTCCTTAACACGTTTGAAGGCGAACAAAATTAACACAAATGCAGACAGTTAAGACGAATAAGACAAACAAAAATATTAATTGATTTTACCGGTTTGTACAAAATACGAGAAT
>NW_016168647.1:0-5583 GCF_001687245.7 Rhagoletis zephyria
TTTAGAGGCACGAGCGTTTAGCCGGTGAAGGGGAGATGACGCCGTGGCAAGCCGCTGCCGGACTCAACTGCTCAGCCGCCAGTTAATATTTTGGCAGTCGCGTGGTACGCATTTAAATAAGGATGTTAAAAAAATGTGTATTTTTAATTGCACACATTTTCAGTGGGGAAAAACCCATCGGAAAATCACTGTAGAGAGGGAGGGCGCGAACGCACTTGGCACGCATTTCATGGTGTAATAAGCAGCGGCGCGCAATCAAATTTAAATAATATCCAGCTGCGAGGGACTTTGAATTTGAATACGACGCCGCACCGCGTTCATTTTAACCCTCTCAGGACCATAAGCCTGCAATCAAAAACCTCATGGTTTCAGTTGTGAAATGTTATTCCGCGAGGACTAAATAAAAACATTTCGCATGAAAAAAATAATTAATATTCAATATAGAAAGAGATGTTTCCTAAATTTTTTCATTAATTTTAACTAAATACTACTTTTTCCTAACTTTTCATTTAAAAAAAAAATCGTTAATCAGATAATTTTTTCCTCTAAAATAGGTTTTTCCGAAGCTTTTCCGAAGTTTTTTTTTATTTTTTTTTTAAGCTATTTTCCTCATTAAGGGTTAAAAAAACATTTCGAATTAAAAAAATTGTTCGATGTAAAAAATTATATTTTCCTAAAAATTGTCATTATGTTTATGTAATCTCATAATTTTTTCCTACAAAATAAATTTTTCCAAAGCACTTTTTTTGATTTTTTTAAGTAGTTTTCCCAAAGATTTTTTCCAAATATTGTTTTTTCTCCAAAGAAATCATTTACATTTTTATCCTCAATAAATTATAATTTTTTTCGAAATCATATTGGCAAAAATTAGCGCAAAAAAAATTTGTTTCTAATGTTTGATAAATGTTTCTTAATTTCAGTAAACAGATTTATTTACTGCAAACTGTTTTTTTTCCTAAATTGTTTATGTTTCTATTGTTAAAGTTATTTTTTCTTAAAACAATATTTCCAATATAAAATCTTGTTTTCAAAGATTTTTATTAAAATAGTTTTTTCTAAAACTTCTTCATACAAATAGGTTGAATTCTAATAGTAGAGAATATTACTGAAAACTTACAAAATATCCATATTGAAATAACTTTTTGGGAAATATCTTTCCCTTGGTTCCTAAAGGGTTAAAGGCACCTCAACGTCTCATCTCCCACCCCGTTTAGTGCTCTGTACTTCATTTGCGCAAATTATTGGCAATGAATTTTGTAAAATTGCAATTGAGCAATTTGCTATAAACGCTTCAATTGGCCAAACGTAATTGTGTAAGTATGTGTATGTGCGCATATATACTACGTTTATATATGCGTGCGTGCGTGTGTGCATTGAAGGACGATATGCGTAGCTCACATACATATGTGTCAACGCCTAAAAATAGGCGCATTCAAAGCACTTAAAAATTAATACATGCAAGCATGTGCCTGTGCGTTTGCATGGATGTGTGTTTGTGTATGCGAGTAGTTCATTTATTTTTAGTATTTGCAGTGAAAGGACTCACTCGCTAAATTTATTCAATTTGTTACTCGAAAATTGGGTATTAAATAATTTTGAGTTGCAATTTGACTAAAAATATTGCATTAGCGCTTCAGCATGCGTCATATTTACATAGAAGTAAATGATGGCTGGCAAATTAAAGGCGCCAAAATGTTAATATTTACACACAGTTTTGTTTGGCGTTATGAAATGGAAAATAAAAGGTCATATTTAGAGAATAAGTTTTGTATTTCTAAAATAAGCGAAAAAGGCATTTGTATCAAGTTGACAAAATTACTACTTATTTAACACATTTTTTATCATTTGCGAATATTCAGACACTTAGGGCCAATTTTTCAGTGCAAGGCTGTGGTGTAAACTTAGTTCGAACGCTCGAGCTGGCTGGTTTAAACTAAGATTAGCCAATCAAATGGCAGTCGGCTGTTCAATTTAAACTCGGTTTACGTAATCTACTGAAAAACTGGCCCCTAACGGTAATTTTTAACTGGCCCACAAAATTTTTAATTAAAGCTGTCTTTGCACTATATATTCATTCAGCCTGATTGGCGGTAGCAGACTTTCTGAAATCAGAAAAAAGTTGAAATATAAGCCTTAATTAAATAATTTTTGAACACCCAGTCCATAATAAAAAGAAAGCTCTTGAATTGAAGAAGATAACCTAACTCGAAAACCTTTCGCTATTAATTTCCCTTCCATTCTCCTATTTTCTTTTTCTTTAGTTCGGGTCCCTTATTCCTAAGCACACCTAACAACGTTTCGGACGATGTACATATCGATGGTCCTGTGCAATAACGACGCAATTCAAATTTCAAAAAACAAAATTTTTTACTACTGTTAAGTGGCTCTTGTCTCTAATCATTGTCTAATCCATTTACATCTCTTACTAAGGTAAGTAGTAAGGAATGCAAAAGTATGACGGCATCCTGCGGCTGGCAACACCTAAAGAGGGCTTCGCGGACGATGTGTGCGTCTTTGTAAGAGCAAAGACACTTGCTGAAGTAATAGCCATCGCGGAAAAAGCCACAAACTCATTTACTCCAGCAGCCTACAAGATGGAGGCTGTTCTTATTAGCCGTCGGAAGAAGGTAGAGAAAGTATAAGTCAGAGTATCCGATAGCCACATTGAGTTATGTGAAGTATCCTGACATCAATTGTCAAATTACAGATATTCTTCCCCGAATGAATAAGGGCGACAGAAAATACAAACACTCTCACGTTTTTAGAGATTAAATTACATCGAATAAAAGATGGCTATGACTTGAGAAACAAAAATTCCTTTTGTACAATTTTTATTGGCAAACTCGAAATTCATTCTAAAATTGTTATATACATAAAGAAAGTCATATATATGTGCATAAGGAATACTGTGTAAAAACCTCCGACAACAAAAGTAAAAATCCGTATCCAAATCTTCTACCCTTCGTCAATCAATAACTAAGTTAGTTTTAAATTATAGGTTGATGAGGTTCGTGGCATCAAAAAAATCTTATACACAAAATAAAAGTTACCTCAACAATATTAGCCCGCTGAGTTCAACTGTCCTCCGTATTGAGTTCGTAGAAATATGGTTTTGTCGAGGAAATAATTCTTCACATACTAGCAATTTTAAGTACGCTGCGACTAATAACTTTCGCGTTATCGATTGTTAAATTCAATGATTCCTTCTTTTTGTTGTCTGAAATATGAACAGAAAAAGTGAAAGTGATTAATCGCAGCGTAATACTCTTGCCAGCATTTATTTAGAAAACTTCTAGTTCTAAAAAACGATATGTCTTTCATTTTAATACGATAATAGACTGATATAAGCCTTGTTGCGCTAATCGCTAAACGTTTATAGGTAATTAAAAATATTTCTGTAAATTATAAATCGGCACTTTGGTTATTAAAATCGATACAATTTTCCGAGCAAGAGGGTATAAGTTTTATACGTTAGGGAATTTTTTCGACCCCAAGTGCCACATTGACTGGTCTACAAAATTTTAAATTTTTTCCTCATTTATGAATATTTTTCCGATATAAAATTTTTTGTTATTTTCATTATTCTTATAGCGGCCTTCTATCGTTTGCCACTATTGTATTGGCAAGTACTTTACAGTTATGGTTGTGAAATTTAATAAACGGAGGTGTGCGTCTGTGGTGTGCTTCATGTACACATGTGAAAATTCTAGTGGAATTGGAACGGATGCCGCTTTAATCTTCGCCAGTGCTGCCAGACGAAACGAACTGATAAATACATTGTCATACAGTTAGTGGTGGATGTCATGGGTTTGTGCTAAATTATGTTATTTATTAGGACATCATTATTAGGCTGGGTCGATTTCGTATGAGAGAACAAGCGTTATGAACAAATTTCACGAATTGTTTTTTTTTAGTGTCCTTTCCTTTTCTCGGCAGAAAACGAACTCTGAAGCATTCCTCTTGCAGTTATTTTAATCAACGGAGTTTCAGAAACAAGTACAATAAAATATAAAATAAGTATTTGAACAATTTTAGCCTTAAAGCGTTTATTCCAGCGAAAATGTGCCGAAATTACTAATTTTTTCATTGTCACTGGAAAAATTATAATTGTTTTTTTTTACTAATTTTGGGAACGTTCATATTAGAGGCAATGGACATTGGCATCAAATACAACATATCAGTAAAGGTTCAAGAGTTTACCACGAAACTAAAAAAAAATGCAGCATGGAGAATATCTGTCGCAACTGTTTTGTAATTTTTGAAAATTTAAAATTTTTTTAGCTTCATTCTAAAAATGCTATACATATACATGAAGAAAGTAATATGTGCATTGAAATACTGTGTAAAAATCTCCCACGCAATTACCTCTTAATAATACATATTACTTTTCAATTACGGCGTGCGATTAAACGTGTTAGATGGATGCGAATGGTGCTGCGGGGCGTATGCGTTACATACGCAACTACGGATACATGAGCACAGTTTTATTTTTACTTTTTTAGTAGGTATTTTTCAAGTTTCAATTTAAATACAGTTTCGCGGTGGAATCTTGTTCTTTATACAAAACTGAAGATAATGAATTTTCTAAAATAGGCGTAACACCATTTTCGACCAAAACCACGTTTTTGTGGAAAAATGTAACAAATCGTGAGAATCGCTCATAAATTTTTAATACCATCACACTAAGTACTTTGCAAGTTTCCCAAGAGCTTCCACTTCTCCTATTTCGACATTTCGAAAAATATTGGTGAATGACTATTTTTTAATATTAACAAATTTTTTAGGTTCCGTAGAAATCCCAAAAAATGCAATAAATCACTGGTATTGAAAAATGGTCAAATAAACCATTGGGTATTATTATTCGAAGAGAAACAGAGTTTCCTCTAAATACCTTTTTATTTCGGAATAAAAAAACACGGGGGTATATTTTCAAAAATTCTAGGGAGTGACAACAATAAATTTCGGACTTTGTTGTATATGTCCGATCAGTTTAATTTGTTTTAAATTTCAATATTTTATGTGTAAATAAAAATAATCTATTTTGCTTCTGCCTGGCGTTTCACTATTATGTTTAGCATCTTCAGAGGACTTCTTCCACATTCATTTTTGGACCACCCTAATGTAAATGTGTGCTATATATACATATTTTAAAGAATTTAGACACTAATTCCATTGCAATTTCCAAACATTTAAGGTATACTTTAGTCACTGTATTATGCTCCAAAAAAGGTGAAATTTAATAAACAAATGTTTAGTTAAATAGCTTTGTTGGGTGTAGATTACGTAAAAGCTGAATACTGAAAGTGCTTTCGATTACATCACAGCCACAATAACTGCGCGTGCACTAATGTTCGAAACCGACATTTTGACATACATATCTGCAAAGCCCAAAAAGCCGGATATCGTGTGAGAAGTTTAAAACTTGGCATCCTATAGGCGTCCCCCCAGGCTTTTCGAAAGCAGCCACGTTCTTACAAGTTCTCTGCCACAACTCCAAATTTCAGATGGCCAAAAGGTCATACTGGAATTCTCATTCTCATTATTACAAGTTCTATGCTCTGGATAAGCTGATGCGTAGTTCCT
>NW_016168647.1:5894-8390 GCF_001687245.7 Rhagoletis zephyria
TTTAGATGATTCTCGTTCTCGGGGCAGCGTGTCGGCTGTTTCTTTGCGTCACGCGCAGGCGCGCCGTCAGGTTTCTAAGCCGCGTGAATGAAAGTTAAATGGAAATTTCAACGACTGCTATACTAAGGAAAAATTCGCAGCGTAATTCTAATTTTGAATTGTATTGAATGAGATGAATCATTAATAATATTTTACAGACACAAACACAATTTCAAGTGCACCTGAATCCAAATAAATTTTTTTCTTTTAATTTAGCTGTCTTAAATTTTGCCGCCCCTTAATTCTGCCGCCCTAGGCTTCAGCCTATGTTGCCTGTACGATAAATCCGCCACTGGTGATAAGATACGAGTATTCAACTTAATATTCTACACAGTGCTGGTGCAAAAGAGAGCGCGACACGAAATGAATATAGCGGCATTGTGAACAAAGCATAACGCAAAGCAATCCCCAGCAAACAATTAGGTTTGCTGTATATTTGAGAATGATTTGAAATCAAAACCTTTATCAGATGTCAAACGTTTGAGAATGACTTGATATTGACTTGAAAATTACAGCTTTCTCAATAAAAAGGAAAGTTTGATCTCCATTTGAGAATATGGTTAACTCTCAAATCAATTTCAAAGGTTATTTATCAAATATGGGAATAAAATTTACTATAGGAAATGTATGTTTCATATTTATTTTTTCTTCTCGATGTACATATATATGTACATAACAAAAGAAATAAGTAATATAAAGTAATTTGTAATAAATACGTCTTGAAGGACATCAAATCCATTATTCATTGCTTTTGTCAATTGATCTTAATTTGATTCTTAAAATTTTTGATTTAACTGCGCATTTTTATATATCTTTTGACACTTGCCCACTTTCTTCAAATCAATCACAAATGAATTTCAAATGTAAAACTTAAACCGCCTTTTCAATTCGAGAATCATTTGAGAAAAAGGTTTTATATCAAATTGAGAAACACATTTTTCTCAAACGTTTGAAATTGTGTTTGCTGGGTCGGAACGAGCGAATACAAGAATGCGAAATGAGCGACAAAAACAGAATCGACGAAAAAAGCGGAAACAGAAAGACTGCGTCGCATTTGTATGTTTATATGTATGTGTGTTAGTATGTTGGAGAGAGGCATAAAGAGCAAATACACAGAAAGGTGAGCGCCTTTACCGGCTAATGAAGAGCAAATTTTATAGACTGCGACATGCATCTGTGTGTTGTGGGATTAAGGCGAACGCGCGTGTGTGGGTGTGTGTGTGTTGGGTGCGAGGCCAAAGTGCTTGTACCTATGTATTTACGCGCCTCTCTTGTATAACAACGCCCGAAGAATGCCATTAATACAAACAGATGCCTTTCGAATTGAATTGGTTTTTTTGATCAGAAGAGCAGCTACTAGGTAGTAGTTCGTTGAAAGACTGCATAGTCCGAGGTAATTTAAGAGCGCGCGATAAGAGCGAAAACGCTTGCAACCAGTTAAATTCATAAGCACAGAGGTACTGGCAGCAAGCGCGAAATCAAGAGTAGGTACCGCCACAAACTACATGCCTACATACATATATACATACATACATATGTAGATCACCGCAAAGTGGGCATTCACCAACGTTATTGTGGCACATACCATTTGTTTTTTTTTTTTCTTCTTTTTTTTTGTTGTGCTTGTGTTGCACGTCGCCTATGTTGTTTCGCAGGCTCTTTGCTCGTCGTATTGGCGTTTCTTTCATTCCCACACGGCCACACGCTGCTGTTGCTGTTGCTGCTACTGCCACTGTTGCTGCTGCTGCTGCTGCTGCTGGTGCGACTCGCCGCTAAGTGCCTGTTAGTTGGCGGCGCCACCCTAAATACTCGCAGAATCAGTATGTTCATAACTTTGCGTTTAAAAGGATGTGTGAGAGAGTCACGGACGCGCGCGCCTACGTACAAATACAAAACAATTTATACCAAATAAAACCAAGTCGAGCAGCAAGAAATAAAAAGTGCAGTACAACAAAATTTTGTGCAAATGCTATGAAAAGTTGCTTAACGCTACTAGTGCTCAGATACACCAACTACATACTAGAACGACAGTTTAAGTCAAGCAAAATGAATCAAAAATAAAATAATTTTGCTGGTAGAGATATAAGTTTCAAGAGTTTCTAGTGATTTCAAAACCGCATGAAAATGCACTAAAAGTTAAAAACTTGAAAATCTTTGTGTAGCATTGTTACAAATGCGCCTAAAAGTTTGTTAGAAATTTTCACCAAAACAGATACTTCTGGATGAGCCAAACCTTTGTGGCGAAATATACCCAAAATTGTGTTCGCGACATCAAAGAAAAAAAAAAAAACAACCCCAAAAACTCGTGCCAACTGCAACTCGAATTTCACATTGAAAAAATGCGAATTTTTCGCCCCAAACTCTCCACATCGTTCTCCAGAGTACTTTATCCGTAACACAAACAAACAAATATCCAACGGTTAAGGGCAGCGCTGCAAGGCGGGCGGCACATTTGGA
>NW_016168647.1:11457-18875 GCF_001687245.7 Rhagoletis zephyria
ATCGCCTTCAGTTGTGCAGTGGTAGTTGGCGTTGTTATTGCGGCTATTGGCATTCTCCTCACATTCTCCACCAACTACAGTGCAAACTTTTCATTGAGAATTTCGTGTTGCAGCAGACAACAAAGGCAAGAAGCGCCAATTTTTTTTTTGTTATTTTCTATAAAGTATAAATACAAATAAATATACATATATGTGTGTATGTATGTGAAGTTCCTACCTATGTGTGTGTGTCCATTTTTGAAAATTTTATGCGGCATTTTGCGACATCAAATTTTACCTGTTCTCATGCAGCCTACCACCACCGATTTGAAGCATAGGATTTTGGTTTTGCTCGCTGCACTCAAGCGTACATACATACATACATACATACAATAAGTAGGTACACACACATATGTAGGTAGATATATACCTGCAGACAATAAGTTGGATTAAATTCACAATTCAATGAGGACAGCAGTAGATCTTGCGTGGTGCGCGCGCTTTGTTGTTGTTGTTGTTGTTGTTGTCGCATCCACTTCTGCCGCTGCTCTGCATTTCACCTCTGCTGCTGCTGTCGGCGCAGGTGCTCTGGCTCTGGTTGTTATTGGTGGGGTACTACGAGCACGTCTACTAAGGTTTATGAATAATTTTTGCACTTTGCTGTTTCGACAAAGGCAAAACATTGAACATTGAATTGTTGTTGTTGTTTGCACTCCATATACATACATACATACATACGTTTGCCTCAAACTAAGCTCGGCTGTTCACTATGAAATTAAGCGTTCATTGAACTGTGGGGCGCGAGCACACTTCACAGACTTTATTCCCATACTGAAGATTTTCAAAGCCTTTTTGTTGTATGCTGGCTGCTGTAGTAGCTTTTGTTGTTGGCTTGTGTTTGGCGCATTTCCGTGAGAATTTGGCTGGCAAACAAATTTTGTTTCTTTATTGGACATCTCATTTACTCGTGATTTACTGGGATTTCCTATGGCGGCTACGTACTATTAGAGACTTGTAGGCGACACAGATCTACTTTGATTTTTTTTTGTTTTGTTTTTGTTTAATAGTTTACGTTCCACGTTTGCTTAGCTTCAAAAGATTACTTGGAAATATGTTTCTCATCAGCTGCGTTCGGATTTAAGAAATTTGACCATTTCTTATTTGAAAAAAAAAAATGCGATTTATATCGGCACAGTTGACTAAAATTAATTACACTTTTGATGTTTTGCCAATATTTTCCTGATAGAAAAATTCTAATGAAGGATAAAATTGATAAATAATGGGCCCGTATGAAGTTACTGACATTCGATTCGTTTAAGTATGTAAATTAGGGTGCCTCACCAAAAACAGTTGCATTTTTTCCACCAGAATTATAAAAATTAATTAATTTAAGGCCAAAATATTCAGGATAGATTTAAGTGAGCTTGTCCGATTTTTGAGAAACTAATTTTATTTAGAGGTAGTTTCAAATCTCAATCGGCCCTATTATAGTTGTCGACGTCACACAACGTCGATATCATTTTTTTGTCAACAAAACAACTCTCATCAGTCCAACTCCGATCTCGCTGACCACAGTAGTTTTGAGTGGAACACCTTTCCGGACTTACGAGCGCCATTTTTTTGACGAAAAAATTACATCCACATCGACAACCATAATAGGGCCAAATATGTTTTTCAAAATATGCATTTTATAATTCTATGGAAAACCAGTGAGGATTTCTTTTTGTGTGGAAATACATACAGGTATATTAGAGTGGGTCGATTTTTTTCTGATAAAATCGCATATGCGGAAATTGTTATACATATTATCTATTCTGAACAACTTTTCTTTAAAACTTTGTCGTCTGAAAATCATCTAAATATTAATTTTGAGTTAATAAGCTTCAGTAGTTACTAAAACTAAACGTTATATGGGAGGTAGGCGTGGTTATTGTCCGATTTTGCCTATTTTCAATATCATCCGTCATACGCTGAAAAGAAGTACACATACCAAATTTGGTTAAAATATCACAAATTTTAATTGAGTTTCGTGTGTACAGACGGACAGACGGACGGACGGACGGACAAATAGCCACCGCTTGATCGATTTCTTTTTTCAATTCTGATCATTTATGTATTTAAAAAAAAATACGTTTTGAACCCTTTTGTGCTAATATATTAGCTTTTTGTTTAAGTTTTTCCCACAAACTTTTGTATTACCTGATATGAAACTTCCCCTTATAATTCGCTGGCTCGAAATTGGTTTTAGACCCATAGTTTCTTAAGCAAAGTTGCTCAGAATGATCCGTAGAGTAGTTTACGCATATGCGATTTTTCCATTTTTCAGATCCCCTACAAATCGACCCGCTCTAATGTATGTATATGCATGCAGTATAAATGTGCAAATATACGTACATATAGCATTCAATTTATTTGAATCTTACAGAAAAATTTATATATAGAAATTCCTTCACGAATCTAATTCTATTCAATTCACTTCAACCGAATTTCACTTAAATCCTTATTACTTGGTACCTTGAAATCTGAATTTATTTTTGCGCTGGCCGTGGGATGAGCACCAAGCGGCAAACGTCTAACTCCAAACGCCAACAATTATTTTAGCCTTTTAGATGCCGGAACGTGTTAATATGCTGGTGATGCTTATTACTTGACTTTCGTCTGGAATCATGGTTACATATGTATGTACATACAAACATACATTTGAATATTTCACACCTGCATAAAGCCTGCAAAATGTGGCTGATGCCCTTGCTTCGCAGCGAATTTAACGGTCATGGCGCCGTTTGATTGTTGCCATTTGCATCTCTCTCATCTCTCTCGGATGTTACCATGTCTGTTCAGCGTTTTTCCGCTTAATTGCTATATCTTTCGAGCGCGTGTCAAGTGTGAATTTTCAATTGTCCATTTTACCTGTGCTTTTGCCTCAACGTTTTTACTTTCTGTTGTGAATATTTTCATTATAATTAAATCGCTATCTCCAAAATAAAACGCTGTACTATGTGCCACAGTGACAACGAAACATTTCTAATCTAAAATTAAATTTTACTATTTAGACAGTAACAGTTCTTTATTCTACTTCATGGCCCATGACGAAGGCAACTCGTAGACCTCTTGTATCACTGCAGTGCACTGTTCAGTTATATTTACTCGGCTTTTTTCCACTGAATAAGATTAAGACAAAAGTTCAAGCCAGACTAGGCCTTAGCATCAACTAATGGTCAAGGGAATATCTCACGGATCCTAACCTAACTTACTTGAGCATTTCTCAAGAAAGTGAAAATGTGGATTAAGATACATACAAAAAAAAATGTGTGTACATTTATGTAATGTTCTCCTGCCTAGGATTATTCTAAATGGAAAAAAAATCATACCCCTGTTTTCATATATATATATATATTTTTTTTTTTTGAAATCAAAGCGCTCAAATTTTCCCATGTATTTTATTTGGGAAAACACATTTTTTGTGGAAATGGTATAGAATTCTTGAAAATCAATATGGAAAGCTCTTGTTCTCTTCAAGAGACTTCCAATAACAGTACCCAATTATTTATTTAACCATTTTTTTATTACTAGCGAATTTTTATGACTTCCCCTTACAAAACATGGTTAAGATTAAAAAATGGTTAAAAGAAAAAAATAATTGGGTATTATTATGAAAAGCTTTCAAAAGAAAAATAATGTTTTCGGATTGAAAAGATATTCTACGAGAAACTGTTTTTTCCATAAAAAAATACATCGAAAATTTGGGCGCTTTGAGTGGCCTCTAAATATTATTTGAATTCGAAATAAAAAAACAGCGGCAACATTTTTTTCGGTATAGAACAATCCTAAGGGGGAGTGCATTAAAATTCCGACTTTACATTTTTTTTGGACCACCCTAATTTAGTACATACATATCCGAGGTAAAAATCTTGTTTGGAATTATTAACGAAACACATTTTTGTACGCAATTTTAGCCCATCAAATCACCCACAAAAGATTCCCTTCGACTCCAGTTTTTGATAGGGCTGCCAGAGGGTTAAAAAATTTCAATTGAGTTCAACCAAAGTTTGCATTCGAAGCCATTAAAAGTCCACAGAAACAGTAACTTATAGTTTCCCTAAAACACTAAAGAAGCGAGTGAAGAGGGCTGGTATTCTGTTTTTGTGAATTTCAATTACGCATAGCCATTTAATAATGAGTTTAGTTATAAAAACTATAACCTTATAATTCCAAATGTTCTCGATGCGCGTTTTCAATAAAAAATTAGAGCGATTAATGACATTTAGCCATAACCTTAGCTAAGTTAATAATTTAATTTAAAAGCTTTCCGTTCATTGTGTGTTCATAACAATAACCGATTGGCGTTTTTGTCCGTTTAACAACTATTTTACTACCGAACTTCTTTTGTTGTTCGCCTTTCCTTGAGCGCTCGGCTGTCATCGGTAGCGCCATTCATTCCCTCTGTGCCTAAACTCAACACAGCAACTCAAAAAACATAAACACACAACATCAAAAATGTCAAAACGCACTTGAATTCATTGAAAATATCTCCACACGCAGTAGGTATGTACATCTATGTGGTATTATGTTTTTTGGTTATTGTAAACAATATCAACTACAACAAAGAAAAAAAAAACCAATAAAAAGATCGTAAAATTTTTTACTGCCGACAATGATACATTAAAGCCACGCAAATTACAAAATAACAAAAATAAAAATGTCGAATAAGCAACAAATGCTTAGCGATAAGTACATATGTACATATGTATGTATGTATGTATTTATCTAGGTATGTATGTAGGAGAAATGGGAATAAATTCAAAACAACTGGAACCCAACTATGCTATGGCCCCCCAAATAAAACGCAAAGGGCATAGAATCGCTCGCATGGCGGAAGGCAGGGTGCGCGAGGGGCGACTGTACAACTGCTCCGTGTTTGGCTCTATTTTACAATCTAAGACGTTTAGCGGTGTGTGCCACTAAATACACGCACATTCGCATACATGCATATGAACATACATAGCTATGGAGTTATACACGTGTCGTACCGCCCAGGGATGCGTGTTTACGACACCACAGCGCTGTTGCTGTTGCTGTTACAAAGCGGTACGACGGTCGTAGTGCGTCTATTTTCGTTGTATGTACAGCATTTTACATATATGTACACCCATATGTATGTATGTATGTATGTAGATGTTTGTATAGGCATTTATGCGAAAGTACTAAGTAACCCTTAGCCTTACACAAGCCCCGTTACTCCCAATACACCTATTCCACTATCTGTGACCCTCACTCGCTGACCAATCGAAATTCCGCTCGCATTTAAAGTTTATCTAGGGCGTTCATAGGCAATTCAAAAAAAAAAGCTAAATATGTACATATATGTATATGTATGTAAATTAGGGTGGTCCTTAAAATATCAAAGTCATTTAGTTCTACTTAAAAAACAAAGCTATCTCAAAACTTTTAGGGGTCGCTAGCAGGGTTTGAACAAATAATTATTTTTTTTTTTAAATCACAAAAATTCAACAAAATTTTGACTTTGACCAGCTATAACTCAACGAGTTTATGAATTTATATGAACAAATTTCAATTATATGCCAAATCAGATTTGAAGCAACAGCAGTTTGTCGAATTTTTTCGATTAAAAAAAATCAAACCCTGGGACCGACCCCTAAAATTTCTTTTAAATTTTGAAATTGGCGTTGACGCCTTTTTTTTGTTCGTAGAATAAAATAAAGGGGAGTCCCACGAAAAAATTTTATGATATTTTTGAGGACCACCCTAAGTGTGTATACATATCTACATATGTACCAGGGTTCTTGCGAATATTCGTATTCGCATTCGCGCCCGCGGAGCTTGAGCATTAGTTTTAAAATTCGTATTCGCAAAAATCAATGCGGAGCTTTTGCGAGTGCGAATGGTGTGGCAATATGTGTAACAAAACTGGTCAAAAGTCAAATTTATCAAATTTGATAAAAGTGTCTGTAACACAGTCCTTTTAATAATATTTTTTTTGTTTTCTGTGCTTTAAATACCTGCATATGTTTCTTTTTTTATTATGCATTTGTGAATCAATCTCAAAAAAAAAAAAAATTACTAGACATGAAAGAAGAAAGTGTGCACTATAATTCTAAACCACTTCTTCGTGATTTCAAGTGGGGCTCTTTGGGAAATTTATTTTTACCAACCATTTCAAAGATCAATAATTTTGTTCTCTTGTCGGGAAATATTTTTTTTATAGGGATATATATATTTATGTACATTGGATACCCATTCTTTTGCCCTTTAAAGTAAAAAAAGTAAGATCCTTCAATAGGGATTTCAAGCAGAAAAGTTCAACGTCTAGCTATAAAGAGAATCGATGCCCAAATAATTAAAAAGCTTTCGGTTTGACCTTAAATTAAGTAAGAATTACGAAGCCATCGAATTTTATTTGTCAAAAATCTATTTGAAAAAACGGAATTCAACGGTAGTTTTGGTCCACTTTTTCTTAGATATGTGTAATTATTTTTTCTCTCAGCGTTAAGTAATCAATTGCAAGCAAACAAGAAAACTAATTACAAGCTATTTTTTGAAGAAGGCACCCGGAATCTCGGAGCACCTCGGAGACCCTCATTATCCATGATTCCAATAATTCAAATGCTTTAAAAAAAAAAGATGATTCGCCTGGCAGCCACGACTTTGAAAGCAGAATTTTGTTCAAAATTTTCATTCCTGGAAAATAGCAAATTACAGCTAAGCACCTCGACTAAAAATAATTAAATCGATGATGACGTTACAGGTTTCCCAAATTCTGAAAGAGCCAAAGGAATCAGAAAGAAGAGATCCTTTGAAAAAGTTTTAGAAATACCAGACACGTCTGGTTTGGCTTGTAAGCGGTGTTTAAACAACGCTCTTGCCATGATGCTAGATTCGTCAAGTGAAGATGAAAGTCAAGAGGATACTTCGACATATTCAGCCCCGACGCAATTCTTCAAAAAGGAATTATTCTTGCAGCGCAATAAAAATAAATAAATAAATATAAGTGAAAGTCCCCTCAACTAAAATATTGTCAAGCTTCCCGCGCAGATATTTGTCGCCTCGAGCGAGCAGTTATTTAGTGGCGCAGGTTTGATTTACGATCCTTTAAAAAACAGGCTGTAAGCTGAAAAGGCAGCAGCATTACTTTTTATTAAATATAATGTTCAGATTTTTGAATTCGCGCATCTCAGAAATTCCAAATTCGCAACATCCCTAATATGTACTTATGTATGTATGTATGTATATATACATATATAGATATTTATATATGTACATACATATGTACTACACAAATAAGTCGTATTATTAATATTATTATTGTTCTTACCGTTGTGCCTTATTTTTATTATCTTTGTAGTTTTACGAGCAACGAACGGTGCATTTAATGGCTTACATTTCGTAACATCACCCCGGTGTCCTAAGTTTTCCCGAAA
>NW_016168650.1:0-5374 GCF_001687245.7 Rhagoletis zephyria
TCTTGGTGTAATTTTAATATCATTAAGTCTTTGAGATGCTGGTCCGATAAACAGTTTCAGTGCTTAGATTTTATTATTTTCATTATGGAAAATGCACTTTCACATAAGTAGGTAGTCCCGAAAATTGAATAAAGTTTATAGATGTGATCGACTATTTTTGGATAAAAATCCACAGAAGTCAATGCCTGTTTCTATTGGCACAAATAAATCGCTTTGAAGTTTCACTAGTTCACTTCGAATTTTTTCGGGTTGCTCTTCAATTTCGCATTGCATCAGGTTTGCAAATAAAGCGATTTTTGGCCTTATTTGATCGAAATCCTTAAATCTATTATTAAGTTCTTCTCTTAATGAATAAAATACTTCATCACATTGGCTCAAGTCGTAATTTGGAAACTGACTGAAAATTTCGGAAAATTCGGACGTTAATTTGAAATTTTCCAAACTCCTACTGACAAATTGTACGCTAAGAATTTTTAATTTTCTTTGAAATTCATCCACCGTGGAAACGAGATCGAAAATTTTCTTGTTTTTACCTTGTAAGGATAGATTAAGTGCATTCATAAATGACAGCAAATCGCACATTAGCGCAAAAGGTAGTAAAAACTCCGGACTTTTTAAAGGTTGCGCCTATTCAATATCAGGTGTAGAGTTTTTCGATACTAAGAAACTATAAACATCGTTGCGTAATTCAAAAAGTCTTTGCATACTTTTTCCGCAACTTAACCAACGGACCTCAGTAAAAAGGAGCAAATCACCATGTTCAGCGTGTATCTCTTCTAAATAAAGTTTTAATTTTCTATGAGAAAGCGCATTTTGTCCGCCTCTTAACTTATTTATAATTTTGGTTGCCGTTTTTATTACTCCCGCCATCTTAACAATTTTGGAAAATAAAACTTGCTGGTGGATGATGCAATGAAATGATGGAATGTAAATTCCGTTTTTTTTAAGGTTACCCAAAAACCTTCATTTTTTCCAGTCATAACGGGTGCACCATCTGTACACACCGCTGATAATTTTCGTTTATCTGCAAATGAAAACAAGCATTTGTTTACTGCTTCGAATATAGCTCTTCCGTTCGCATGCGAATGTAATGGCTCAACGGATAGCAGTTCTTCATATGTATTAAAAAATCGATCTGTTGTGTTTACATAAATAATTAACTGGCATGTGTCGTTTATGTCAGTGCTTTCATCGAAACAAATTGAAAAATATTTACACTCTAATATCCTGTTTTTGGTTTTTGTTTGGATGAGAGCACTAATTTTCTCTGTTTGCCGTACAAGCGTCCTGCGGGACAAACAAATTTGGTCGTAATATTTAATCATCTTTCTTCCTTCCTCTCCAAAACATTTAGGTACATCTGTACTTAGATTTTTTAAAAATATTCCATCTTCGAAAGATCTACATTGCTTAGCCAAACCCAAAGCTACAAAATATGACGCTTTTAAACATGATTTCATGTCAATCTTTGTATCAAGTTCGACCGACATAATACTATCATTTTCGTCGACTCGACATTCAGCAAGCATTTCAGCTTATCGAGAAATTGCTTGCGATCTGCACCCCTATATTTTTCACATTCCGAATGTAGTGAGAAATGATGACGCCTTATGTTAAAGATACGGTTGCCTGCAATCGTGCGACCGCATTTCATGCATCGGGCATCATTATCTTTTCTTAATACTAAAAACTTAAGTTCGCATTCGTAATCTCTCATTTTGGTACATACAGATTTAATGAAGTTGCAACTACAAGTTAAAAAAAATACGAATCAAAACATTCAACGCAGAGACGATGCTCCTTCGCGAAATCTGAATACAGAATGAATCGAAATTCGCTGCTTTGCTTCTGTGTACGTATGCGAACTGCAACGCTGGCGTTGCTCGCGAGCAAAAATTGTCGAGCTATGAACTGTAGTTCTGGTATAGAGTCGCACTATTTTGTGTTTGAATCTAGCAAACGCACCCAAACAAACACCTAAGAACTACACACCACTTTATGCTTTGGGAATTTTTTGTAAATTTCCTACACAACATGTGGCAAGCTTGTGCTAAAACTACGAAAAAAAAAAGCAATCAACAGCCGAGCATGATATTACCTTGGTGAAATCTGCAAGCAGACTGAATCGAAATTCGCTGCCTTGCTTCTGTGTACCAGGGATGCCAACTCATTTTATCTCTCTCCCCGTTGACCACCGCGAAATTCCCCGATTTTCGGTGAAATTCCCCGCACTGGCATGATTCCATAAAAAAAATCAAAATTTTTAATTCAATTGCTTGATTTAATTTACGAATGTACATACAATATTTAAATTTAAATTTTTTTCACTAATTTTTTATAAATTATATCTTATTGTAAAACATACGCCATATAAGTCAAAATAAACAACTTTGGGCAAAACTGATAAAAATTCAACAATTCATAATTTTTTTTAACTTATTACTTCTCATTTTTAGAAGTCAATTTAATTTCATTATTACTTAATTTATTTATATCTTTAATTCAAGCCTAAGTGGATGACCTTTGGTTTTTTTTGCTAGACCTTTTCAATTATTGCAAAAAATGCGATTTTTCGACCGTTTGACCTAGTTTTCTCAAAATCTGGACCTGAAGGAAACTTTATACTTACGGATTCGTAATCAGCACAAAAAGTCTTTCAAAAACAGCTTTAATATTTCTTTATTTCAAGTAAAAAATTAGTCAACAAAAACAAATTGTCTTACAGACTAATACAGAGGTTTTTAAAAAAAATAATAATCTTAACAAATACACAAACTGTAATGGAAAACCATTATGGATATAAGATTTTAGAGTTATATCAAAACGGATAGTTTATTCAATGCTAACAATGTTACATGGGAAACCAAATAACAAATTAGTTCTATTTCTTTTACTTACTTATAAGTATAATTAAGAAGTGTAATGAAAGTGTCTGAAGTCGGCCGCTGTGGTGTAGTAGTAAGCAGTGCGCGCTTCCACTCCGCATCACCTGGGTTCAAGCCCTGGTCAAATCAACATCGCAAAAACAATAAAGGATTTTTCTTAACAACGGTCGTCAGTCGGCAGGCAATGGCAAACCTCCGAGTGTATTTCTGCCATGAAAAACAGCTTCTCATAAAAATACAATCGCCGTTCGGAGTCGGCGTAAAACTGTAGATCCCTCCGCTTTGTGTGACAACATCAAGGCGCACGCCACAAATCGGAGGAGTAGCTCGGCTAAACACTAACATATGTGTAAGCGCCAATCTATTATTATTATTATAATGAAAGGGTGCTTTGAGGAGGAAAAATCAATCTCAAAAGATTTATATACAGTATTACAGTATACAGTTCTATTAACAGCCGCATCAAAATCGCTGTTGCCTTGTGTAATTGCATTATTTAATATGTATATATAAATGAATGTTAGTAATATTCATGCGAAATTGGCAGAGTTGAAATTGTGCCTAAAAATAAAATTTTACAAAAAGTACTCTGCACTCTAGGGAGATAATTTATTTAATGATCTAAAATCAAATAGTCTGAATTCCCCGCAACGAGACAAATTCCCCGCAAATCGGGGAATTCCCCGCAAGTTGGCATCGCTGCTGTGTACGTATACGAACTGCGACGTTGGCGTTGCTCGCGAGCAAACATTGCCCAGCTCTGGTTTACACCAATGGTCGGCAAAGCTGACTCACGTGAGCAGTACGCTCATCACACGCATTCTTAAGGCTCTGTTATGCATACTTGGCATTGCATGCACTGCTATACCATTTTTACGTAGAAATCAAAAACCAACAGACTTCTACGTATGTAATGCTGTGCGTTGAGTAACCGCTTACACGCGAAGCTCATTTAACAGATTCCTTATGTGACAACACTCAAGCAATGCCAAGTATGTATAACAGAGCCTTTACGCTCTTCAAATCAGTCGTTGTTCAGACAGCAACGAAGCAACATAGGCGGAGGTATGTTGGTTATTTTCTTAGGCGACAGTGGTTGCTTACATATGTATGCACGATTAAAAACGACCTTAAAAAAATATTTTATGATTTCAAATGCTTTTGGTGAAATGCAATGCCTCTTGAAAAATAATGAACATTAAATAAACGAAAGAGAAACAGCCAAAATCGATCAAAATGTTGATGACTTAATCAGCTGATCACAAGTGTATGTATAAAATAATTTTTATATTAACGATCTCAAACCAGTTTACAATGAATTTTAAATGTGCTCTGTCGAAATGATATTTTAATATACCTTACGTACATATCGAGCCCTAACCGCCAATATAACGTAAGCGACATTTTTTTCAAAAGTTTCTTTTTTTGCAGAAATGTATCTAGATGCTCTAGGAATATTTCTGCGTCAAAAAGAAAATTTTGAACAATATGTCGCTTACGTTATTTTGAATATTATTATTAATTTGAAAAAGACGTTTTTGGGTAGGAAATGACGTTTTATCAGACCAAGAGGGACGTTTTCTCATGCTGAAGACCTGGCAACACTGGCGTGACGTCATCTTGGTGCATGATTCAATAATTAAAGGTTTGCTCATTATTGACATTAGAGTTTTGACACTCCCTTACCTCCCTTACAAAAGCTTTGCACACACACACGAACCTACATATAGTGCCTTGCTAAGGGAGCCGATTTTGTCAAGAGGGAGCGAGAAAACTGCTTTTTGAGCAAACCTTTTATTATTGGGTCGTATTAATAAAAAATGGCTTTGCTCAAATTTGGAGCAATTGCTAAGATTTTGAGTATTTGCTCAGTTTCATATGATAGAAAACTTATTTGAGCATTTGCTGTGTTCGAAAGCTAGTATATGCTCAGATTCGTATGAATAAAAGGTATAAATGTAAGTATTTGCTGGGAGAATTCTGAGTCTGCTATCTAGCTGACTCAAAGTATTTAGTTCATATTTTTTCCACAAAAATCAACAGGATTTCCGAGCTAACCACTCTTAAAAATTTTTTAATTAAAAATGGATTTACAAATAATACCTTTACTACCGCTCGTGGTCGAAAACGAAACTCGAGAAAGAAAACAGTACAAACAAAGAACAATTGGAAGCGACAGAAATTTTAAGCAGTTATACCGTTTTACACGTCCGCTTGTTTTGTGCTTCATAATGTTGCGAAATTTTTGAAAGACCCAGATTGCGAGCCGTTGAGAGAAATTGAAAACGATGAAGAGTTGAGAGTGCCCGAAATGAATGCAACCAATAATTCTGACTATAGACGCGGACAAAAAAGGAGAAGGGGTATTGCTAACTATTTACAAGGTAGACCCAATTAAAACAATTTGTAGGTTGTGGTTAATAAAATTATCTTTTATTGCATAAAAGGAAAGAGCTGTTTTTAATATTTTGCAAGAGATAACAATTTTT
>NW_016168650.1:11339-18869 GCF_001687245.7 Rhagoletis zephyria
AATCAAGCCATAAGTCCAAAGTTTTGTCACAATTGTGAAACGATGGTCAAAAGAATTTTGTGACCTTTTTATCACTAAAACCCTGTTTACAACATTAGTTAGGCCAATTCTGGAATACGGTTCGGTGGTTTGGAATACAAGGTATCAAATTTACTCAGACAAGATAGAATCAATTCAAAAACAATTCCTACTTTTTGCTTTAAGAAATTTCCGTTGGGATTCTCAATATAACCTTCCACCTTATACGAGCCGATTAAAACTTATTAATCTTCCTACACTTTCCAGCCGCAGGCAAATGCTTGGTACAATTTTTATAGTTAAATTACTAACAGGCTCAATTCCAAGTCCGCTTCTTCTTGGCGAAGTTAGCCTTAATGTTCCCTCCCGGGTATCAAGACACTTTTGCACCCTATTTCTGAATGCTTTTAAAACTAATTTTGAATTGCACGCCCGCTCCGTTGCTTATGCCAGGATTTTAACTCTCATTCCAGCACGTTTGATATATCAGATCCGCTTTTCAGCATTAAGAAATCGATACTGTCCTCTCTCAATAAATGAATCATTAAAATAAAGACATAAAATCGGCTGATGAATTTAGTTCTGTAGCTAAACAGTTTTAGATCTCGACACTTAACAAACTCCTGCCTATCGTGACCCGGCGCAAAAATTGAAAATACTGGTTCCGTACGTCATGCGGATGGCGCCCCTCGTGCGGATGGGCAGGAATGGAGGGTAAAAACCGTTGGGATATTATTATTATTATTAAAAAAAGACATTTTTTGATTTTAAGTGTTTTTACTCAAATTTTTATATACAAAGTATACAAGTATGCACACCAGAAGAAAGGGGGTTTGATCAACTTTACAACGATAACTTCTTCTAAAAATCGGTTTGTAAATTTTTGTTTACAATTTTTTTTATAAGTGTTTTTTCTCAAGTTTTTATATACGAAGTATACAAATACGCAAAGCAGAAGAAATGAGGTTTGATTGCGTTTACAACGATATCAATTTTTTAAAAATCGATTAGTAATTTTTTTGGTTTCAAATATCTTTTTATAAAAAAAGGTATTTTTTCCTCTTAAACGCTTTTCTCAAATTTTTACATACAAGTCTACATATATGCATATAAGAAGAAAGAGGTTTAATCACGTTTACAACGATACCAATTTTTTAAAAATCAGTTCAAAATTGTTTGAAATATAAGGTTTTTAATTTTTCAAAGACCCGACCTTTTAGCAAGTAATACAAGTTTCCACAAAATAAGGTATATAACAATTTAAATAGGAGCAATAAGCGGACTACGTCTATATTTTTAGTTTTTTAGTTATTTACATATATGTAATAATAAAAACTTATTTTTTACCAAAGGCCCAATTTCGAACTTCGAAGGCCCATATCTCGATTAGGGAGGCTAACTTCGAAAAACGGAGAAATTAATTTTTTACGTATGACTCAATAGCTTTAAAAAATGGTTTGCTCCAATACCCAGCCGAGTGCAGTACAGTGTAATGATTCGAGTTTCTTCATTTATGTATATTGTAACTATCACAGCCGCGCTCAGAAACGTTTATTAAATTAGCTCTAACGGGCACTTAACTAATGATCGGTAAATCAGTTAATTAATGTTTCCTCTCAGAGTCAAAAATTATGAAATTAAAAATTTAAGTATTGCCCCAATTGCGGCCCTTTTTTGTGGCATCACTCACTTTTTCGTTCAGTTTGAAATCAAATATAAAAATAATTACTTATTTGATTTTGCGCGCACAGCCTCAACAGTCGCATTGGCTGAGTGAGCAGAGAACTGGCGTGCCATTCGGGAGATTAGAGTTCGAGTCCTAGGGCAGGAAAATTGTCTTTATCCTTTTTATATTTATTTTATTTTCTTGTTAAATTTTTAAAAACTATTATTATTTAGTTTTTTCGTTTTACTTTTGATTTGTAGAATTTATTGTTTTAAAAGGGATACTTTTTTTATTTCATTTAAATTTTACAAAGTGTTTGCTAAAATAAAAAAACACTAACAGCATATATGTAATACTCCTATATTGGCAGTAAGAGCTAGTACCGTCCGAAAACACTACAGTACAGATATATCAATAAACACGTACGAAAGAAGAGGAACACATACGTTTATAAATAAACATGTACAAACACACATATACAAAAACAGCACTCAAGTACACAATCCATTGACAAAAACGGTACTAGACTGTCTCGCTTTGATTTCGGAATGCTTACACATTGAGAAGTTAGCTTACTGCCAATATAGAAGTATTACATATATGACTAACAGGCCAATTCTGGCATCTGTCTTTCTACTCATCTCAGTCCTTCGAAAGGCAAAAGTCTTTATATTCCGGCACCTATCTTGAAAGCTCTTTTCTGTATTTCGGATGACTAATTGAAAGATCTGTCAAAGAGGGGGATAGCGTTATTCTATTCATCGTTAACAATACGTTTTTTAAAAACTAAACGAAATTAAAAAATATATATATTTTTTCAAAAGAAAAACTAAAAATTTGAGAAAATGAAAGTAAAAAATGAAAAATGCTTAATTAAAAAAGTTTCTCAACAGTAAATAATTTAAAAATATTTATTTTTTAAACAATAACACTTAAGTAAAAGAAAAAAATTTTATTAAAAAATAAAAACAAATTCCGTTGCCGGGGATGGAACTCGGATCTCTCGAATGACACGAAAGTGCTCTGCTCACTGGGCCATTGCCACTGTTACAGCAACGTTATCGAAATTGAAATTTATTGGAAACAAACAAAATTTTTAAAATCATTCGTTAAAGAGTTAAGTAAAGGGTTTTGTTTACTTAACTTCAATGTTCATTAAATGCCGTTAACGAATCATTAACTGACTCTGAGAGGGAATTTTTTCAAATCGTTACTGAGGAATACCAACGGCTCTGAGTGCGGCTGTCAATATCTTATAAGAGAAGTGTAAATTTTTTTCATCTACAACTAATAAAGGTAGAAAGACAAAATTCGAGGAAGTGGTAGTTTACATATTAGTCCTTGATATATATTACTAGTAATAACCCCCCGAAATTCGGGTGAATGCAGTAGAGAAATACTTACTAATANTCAAAGAGGGGGATAGCGTTATTCTATTCATCGTTAACAATACGTTTTTTAAAAACTAAACGAAATTAAAAAATATATATATTTTTTCAAAAGAAAAACTAAAAATTTGAGAAAATGAAAGTAAAAAATGAAAAATGCTTAATTAAAAAAGTTTCTCAACAGTAAATAATTTAAAAATATTTATTTTTTAAACAATAACACTTAAGTAAAAGAAAAAAATTTTATTAAAAAATAAAAACAAATTCCGTTGCCGGGGATGGAACTCGGATCTCTCGAATGACACGAAAGTGCTCTGCTCACTGGGCCATTGCCACTGTTACAACAACGTTATCGAAATTGAAATTTATTGGAAACAAACAAAATTTTCAAAATCATTCGTTAAAGAGTTAAGTAAAGGGTTTTGTTTACTTAACTTCAATGTTCATTAACAGCCGCACTCAGAAACGCTCCTTAAATTAGCTCTAACGGGCACTTAACTAATGATCGTTAAATCTGTTAATTAGTGTTTCCTCTCAGACTTAAAAATTATGAAATAAAAAATTTAAGTATGGCCCCAGTTGCGGCCCTTCATTTTTGTGGCATCACTCACTTTTTCCGTTCAGTTTTAAATAAAATATACAAATAAGTATTTATATCATTTTGCGAGCGCCGGCTCAACNATGTCAAAGAGGGGGATAGCGTTATTCTATTCATCGTTAACAATACGTTTTTTATAAACTAAACGAAATTAAAAAATATATATATTTTTTCAAAAGAAAAACTAAAAATTTGAGAAAATGAAAGTAAAAAATGAAAAATGCTTAATTAAAAAAGTTTCTCAACAGTAAATAATTTAAAAATATTTATTTTTTAAACAATAACACTTAAGTAAAAGAAAAAAATTTTATTAAAAAATAAAAACAAATTCCGTTGCCGGGGATGGAACTCGGATCTCTCGAATGACACGAAAGTGCTCTGCTCACTGGGCCATTGCCACTGTTACAACAACGTTATCGAAATTGAAATTTATTGGAAACAAACAAAATTTTCAAAATCATTCGTTAAAGAGTTAAGTAAAGGGTTTTGTTTACTTAACTTCAATGTTCATTAACAGCCGCACTCAGAAACGCTCCTTAAATTAGCTCTAACGGGNCCAACGGCTCTGAGTGCGGCTGTCAATATCTTATAAGAGAAGTGTAAATTTTTTTCATCTACAACTAATAAAGGTAGAAAGACAAAATTCGAGGAAGTGGTAGTTTACATATTAGTCCTTGATATATATTACTAGTAATAACCCCCCGAAATTCGGGTGAATGCAGTAGAGAAATACTTACTAATATTAAGAATTAAAACTTACCTAAATAATAAAACGTGATATTCATGAATATACTTCAGTATTTAGCTCCAGATTTATTTAAATAAGGTTTTAAAAAACAACAATTAATCTTGTATTGCTAGAGACCTGATAACCCACGAGAACTTTTAAGTTCATATAGGACCTTATTCTACGCATACCTTCATACAGTGGGCCGTGACAGTCATCTTTAAGGTATAGTCCAACCACTCACAATATCTGTCAAGGGCTTTGTTAGTGGTAATCTGAAATGCAATAATCACTGTAAATTGGCAAACTTTTAAACTAAAACTTTCTTAAACCTTTCAGTACAAAAATTCAACCACTAAAAATTTTAAAATATGTGTACTAATTTTGGATCGTTCATTTCATCAAGAATTTGTTGAAGCTTTGAGTTTTTCTGTCATTCAGGTTCTTTAAATTGGTTATTGTAATCCCAGATGTTTAAAAAATAGAGTGATCTCAAAAATTATTATTTTTTGGTTTCGCGAAATATATTTCAAAACTGTGAATAAGACCTCACTTCCCCGGTAAATTTGTTAATATTTCGCAAAAGATTATATTGCTGACTATCGACTTTTCTGCCACTTTAACTCAATTCTGTAGCTACTCCAGATCGCCCTGACTAAGTCGTATGACTGAGCAATTATATATAGACTAGTAATAACCCCCCGAAATTCGGGTGAATGCATTAAAGAAATACTGCAGATATTATCTATCTAAGTATTTAAACTTAAGTGAAAAATAAAACGTGATATTCATCAATATACTTCAGTATTTAACTCAAAATTTATTTACAGAACTTCGAGAAAGACAATAATTATTCTTGTATTGCCAGAGACCTGATAACCCAAGATAATTTTTAAGTTTTTAAAATGCCTTATGCTGGATTTCCACTAGGCATTAAATGGCAAAAATGACAAATGACAAAGTCAGGCATTAAAAAAAAAATCGTGTCATTACATTAAAAAAATAGTAATTAAGTTCATTTCCACATGGCATTTTTTCAAATTACATACATTTTTTGTCATTTCAATGCCTAGTGTAAATTCGGCATTACTCTACTCATAGCTTCGTACAGTGGGCCGCGAGAAAGCAGTAATTTTTGTTGTATAGTCCAACCTTTCACAATATCCGCCCAAGGGCTTTATAAGTCGTGGTCTGAAATGCAATAATTCCTTAAAATTTACGCCGTTTTATGGTGAAAGGCATATAAGTAAGCATTTAAACTAAAGCTTTCTGAACCCATTCAGTACAAAAGTTCAACCACTGATTCTAAAAATATTTAAAATACAAAAAATCTTCTGAGACGGGGACTTTTCAATTAAAATTTTTTTCTGTCGACCACAAAACCAAACGTGAACGTCAATTGTTGGCAAAAACGTCGGGCCAAATGTTTCAATAAAAAAATTAATTTGGACGAAGTTCGCCGGGTCTGCTAGTTATATATAGAAGCGTTGAGAGTGAGTCACCTACTGCATCGATTTGAAATCTGACAATTTTTAGATAACCTATGGAGCTTGCATTTTAATTTTATATACAACTAAATTCTCTAGCTATTTACTCCAGATCGCCCTAACTAAGTCGTATGACTGAGCAATTATATATAGTTACGTTGAGAGTGAGCCAAGGAAATGTTTAAGCGCTTATATTTTGTCACCTACTACATCGATTTGAAATCTGACAATTTTTAGGTAACCTATGGAGCTTGCACTTTAATCTGATATGCAACTCAATTCTCTAGCTACTCCAGTTCGCCCTAACTAAGTCGTATGACTGAGCAATTATATATAGAAATGTTGAGAGTGAGTCAAGGAAATGTTTAAACGCCTATATTTTAGAACCTACTTCACCGATTTGAAATCCGACCATTTGTGGATAACCCACGGAGCTGGCACTTTAATTTGATATGCAACTCAGTTCTGTGGCTACTCCAGACCGCCCTATCTAAGTCGTATGACTGAGTCATTCCCACGACAGCCGGTTCTACGTACCGGATATATTAAATATTTCGAGCTCGACATCGCCTGACCGGATAGCGATGCCCTGACATTCTAGGGTGGTATCCCTGCGGTCGATGTCTGCTTCGATAAGACGATACTGCACGGTGTGGTGCGCGATGAGCGCTAAGCCACCACCATTATCTCGCTCGCGATCTCGACGGTGCACGTTGTACCCGGCGCAATTTCAACAAAGTTGAATTGCTGTGCAACTTCGTCTCTTGGACCGCAGCTATTAATATACCATGCCGACACATGAAGACGGTTATCTCCTCAATCTTGACTCTGTAGCCCGTTACAGTTGAATTGGAGGAGCTTGATGTGGTTCGGGAGACGTGTCGTGATGTGGGGTGTGAGTGAGGTGTATGTTCTTGCCGCCGTTGGCTGTGTGTGCTGCTGAGGTGATTGCCGCCCTGTGGTGGTGGTGGGGGGCGTCGCAATTGACGTCAGCGACCGAGCAGCGCAACACGGGCCCTCGAAGTTCCCCGTCCAATCTCGCGTTGGTACGCAGACCTGAACATGCCCTAAAGTGGCACCAGCCAAGGCAGGTGTTGCACTTGACTGATGTCACATTACGGAATATTCTGGTCTGACATACCGTGCAGAGAGGGAAAGGTTGTTGGCGGCGGCGTGTGGGTGGTGGTGCGGTTGTGTGTGTTATGTGGTCTGTGGTGGCTGTGGTACGGTCTGTGGTCTTATTATGTTGTTGTGTTGTGGCGACTGTGTGTGGTTGCTGTGTGAGTGTGTGGGGCTGCACGGGCGGACTATAGTTTGCCGTGGAGGCTGCTCTGTTTGAGCAACAGGGGGCCACGTACAACGTGGTCCACACTGTCTGTGTGTCCGTAGTCCCGAGCAGACCCTGAGGTGACTCCACCCCTCGCAGGCATTACACTTGACTGAGGTGGAGTTGTGGTGTAATCGTCTTCGGCATACACAGCAGGTGTATATTTCTGGCCCAGGGTTTGACTCGATGCCAGCCCTGAGTAGGAGAATGCGTAGTGAATGTTGCCCTATGGACGGACAACTTCTGAGATACTTCGCCGACCTAAGCGGGGTTAGATCGCCGAAACAACAGCCCTTGGTCGGGTGAAACCCGAGTCATT